>NW_028297098.1:16260609-16460609 GCF_055798465.1 Pogonomyrmex barbatus
AAAAACAACGCGTGAACAATAAAACCCTGCGATTAATATCCGCAGTCTCGCTGACGCTCGGACGCGGAACGGGAGGAAATTTGAATGAAAACGGTGATTATCATGATAAATAATACGACTGCGGTAGACTGAAAAAGATCTCTCTTTTCGGAACTTTATTTTGGAATATTTCGAAAAAAATGAAATTTTTCTAGACGCCATTTGAAGAAATTTCGTTTTTTTTTTTTTTTAATTTTGATACGTTGTTATTAATAATTCTGATAAATAAAACCGTGGATAACAATATAATCTAATAGTAATTAATAAATAAAAATCAGCTCGCAGGCGGTGCGCGTTATTCTCGGACGTTGTCATTCGAATGATATCGAAATTGCTTGTTCCCGGCAGTTTCCCGTTGGTAGCTCGCGTCAATTTTCATTGATAAATTCGTGCCACGAGCTAACAAAGCGCCTTTCGTTCAACTGAGTAGATGTACACCTACGTACATTAACTATCTCACGCGTGATCTCCTTGAAAGACGGTGGAAACGCCAACTGGTGTCATAAAATTTATGTCGCGCAGTCGCGGCCACTCAAACGATTCCTCTCGATCTATTACGAGCTATTAACCCGAACGATAACGAGAAAACAGCTCATTCATCTAAATGAGAAAACTCATAAGTGTTAAAGGGAAAAAAGCAAATTGATCTTAATTAACTGTTACACTAGTAACAATAGCAAAAGTAATTTCTCTCTTTCTATTCAATACATTATAAACGTCATATAGATCGTATAAATGTTATATTACATAGAGTATGAAACAGGTAAATTGCGGGAATACTTAATTGAAAAGTTACAACGTTTAAATAATACACAGACATTATAAAAGAATCTTTGAAACACCGCAATATTTTCGGCGAGCTTTTCTGCATGTTTGAGCAAGCAACGTACGTGCATTCCCGTTTGAATAGTTAAATTGTTTCACGTAGACATTATACCATGAATTGAATAAAAGTATTTTTTCAAATTACATCCGCTCCATTAATTTTCGCAGACCTCTGAATTTTCCAATATTTTTCCTGCGATAAATAAAGCTACGTTTTCCGTCCCTACACAGAAGGTATACTGGCAAAGATTTTAAGCCATCGTCGCTGTCAGAAAATATTTATAATTTCAGCTGGGAAAAAAGCGGGATATTTACGCGGGATGTTTCTGTTCCTCTGTATGTGATACTTATATGAATGTACACTGACTAGATAATCGAATGCAAAGCTAATGGATGTTCCGATAATCGAACACCCGACTAATGGCTGTTCGAATAATCGAGATTCTATCGTGCATCATGTTAAAGTACTCTATACCCTGTTCTACGCAGATTTACTTAAGCCACTGATTTCGCCTATTCTATGACGATCTGCATGCTGAAACGCAGTAATTTCGAATAACGCGTCACTATTAATAATAGAATAATGATTGGAGCGAGGCCCATTTGTCTCAAGTCGAGCGAGACACTTCCTCGATACTTTACATATTAGAGCGATGTATTAGAAGTATGAATAAATATTCAAGGCTTTCGCAAGAGTAGTAAATAGACACTATTCATTACGATTGCTTGCATTCCAATGAAATAAATTTAACTGTAGATCCATAAATTAGCATCTCATTCTAAATAATTTTGTATCTGTGCATGTAATCGAGGTCTCTTTATTTAAATTTAAATCACGCTTCAAAGTATGTTCAGATATTTGAATTTATTTTAAAAAGATAAACATCGTGTTTTTTTACAAAATTTCTTACAAACATTGCTCTTTCCATTTGTTAAAAATATAGATTTAAAAGAAAATATCTAAAGTTCTTCGATTACAACTTGTCGTCTCGAACAGCAACTTGCTTAGGATATCTGACACCTCGGAATGATATCGATGCCATCGCTACATCACGGCTTCTCGACTTTTACGAAATCTCCTCTTTGCGCACAACGACGGTATTAAATTTCGGTCGGGTGCTAACTTTTACGCGTCGCGGAATTGCAAATGCGTCCGGGAGTCTCGCGACGCAACGCGCGGTTAAGGTCGACTTAATTGCGTCCCCGGAGATTTATCGCGAAAGTAGCGTCTTTCGATCCATGGGCTTTTTCAGTCCCTGCTCTCTCTCTCTCGCCGGGACGCGGTATGACTGCAAATTTCTCGAGGGGAAATCGAGAGGCCGATCCTTAACGTCATAAGGCCGAGGGACGCTTTGTTCCAATCCCGTATTATAACAAAGATAACTCTGTTATCGCTCAAACAACAATTTCAGGTTTTCGGTGATGCTTATAGAATAAAGCCTTCTCCGAAACAAACGGTATAATATTTTTATCCACATTTACGAAATTACTAAATTACACGGATAATTCGGAGAGCTCTGTTTGATATAAGAATACATCCCGAAGGAATAATCCTTCGTTATTGATAGGGATACGAGGATCTCCTGCGAGTGTTTCGTCAACGCGAAAAACGAAGAGCAGTTAATTTTGTCAGGAGACGTGGGCGAATTTTATCGGGACAAGGTGAATTTCGCGGACGCAACGGGATACGCTTCTTTCACCCGTCTCGTGATTCAAGCTGATTGATGAACAATTCTCCATCGAGGAGACCGAGTGGGCGTCCCGTATCGCGTCTCGACATCTACATCGTTGAAAGTACGTCACTGTACATTCCAGTATAAATTACAATGGCAGAGAAGAGGCAAGCGAGAGATTGCCAAATTGTCTGATCAGAATTATCTGCGCGTGCTCGTGACGACGCTTCTTCGTTTCATAAGTTTATTCTTCGCGAAATGGAGGATTTAAAAGAATGAGATTGTTCTCAAAAGTTTACGTTTGTTATTCAAACAATTCCAAAGTCATCGTCCTCGTGAATGTAATACGTTACGTGCCTTTTCTCAAATCTCGCTCCGCGTATTCGGGGCATATCAAAATCGTGGAAAAACAACCGCTTACAGTTGAATAGCTAGTAAAGATCGTCGGAATTCTCGGGCGCGTACGCAACGCCGAATACGTCGAATAATTTGCGCGTCACGCATAATTCGTCGAACGATGAACATAACACAACGACGCAGGCATGCTTCTCCCCGCCTTTTTACTCGCTTGACTCTCGATGAAGGAAGAAGAAGAAGAAGAAGAAGAAGTAGCGAGCAACTTCTCAAGGGTGGCTGACACTCGGGAGATGCTCCATTTCTTGGCTCGGTTTTCTACGTCGACGAGCCTCGTTAAACTCCCATTGGGCCCGTTCCAGCTTCCGGTACGGCGCAAAAGTGACGCAATTCACGTGTAGCGTAGGAGATCTTCCCCTCTTCCCCCTCCCTCTCACTCTCTCTCTCTCTCGCTTTCTACTCTCTTTTGCTCTTCTATTCGGCGGCACACATCACGTCCATATGTAAGCACACGCTTTTCGGTAGTTACGATCCATCTTGGACGAAACACGCGGCAAAGTTGCAGTCGCATTGCTCCTATAAGGACATCGCTTCTCTCTCTTTCTCTCGCGCACCAGAGAGCGGCGGCTATACCTATATTTTGCATTCGCCGACACGGCTGTTTTACCGCGTGAAAGTTGACGCATTAGTCAGAAGCATTTGGACGCTAAGGCAATTAGCTTGCGATATGATACATTAGCCCGTGGGGGAGGGGGGGAGGGGGCCCAGACGCTCCGGGAAATTATTCATGTGACGTAATTTTTGACGTGCAATTAAAGTTACCCCTCTTCTAGCCATTAACTCGTCCGGAGTGATCTGTTCTGGGTGCGCGATAATAATTTCGACGATCCTTCAACGCAAAGTCAAATAATACACATTTGAAACGCGCCTGTACAAAATTTCTCATAAGAAATTGTAGCCTAGAGCATGAAACGCGTTCCGTGTGATTTTAACCTTTAATTACTTGATTAATCGAACAATGGAGCATAATCACGAAAATGATCGGGAAGCAAATACTCGCCGGCATTAGAACGTGCGCGTTACCGTCGTGATTTAATATCGCGCGATGTGTTTCCCCGTTGATTAAAACTTTGATAACGGCCGTGGCCGTCATCGATATCCGCTCACTGTGTGACGCAGATCCGATATTCGTCAAAGTTTCGATACGTAATAACGCTGACGTAATACCACGCACTGAGCGGATTAAATTGTTTCTCTCCGTTCGGTTAATCGCATCTGCCTCGCGATCAGATTTAGATCGTCGCACGCACGCACATTTCGTCGCACACGCACGATAAATAGCTCTGAAATTATTTCGCCGACGAATAACGATTACCGTCAAGGGTGAGATATTACGCGGCTCGTTTGAACAAAATCTCACTGTTTCACATTTACAATCGAAAACGATTTTCATTCTATTCAAACGCGACGCGCGAGCGCGCGTGTCTGCATGTGCGTCGGAAAAATGAGAGAGCGGAAGAGAAAATACATTTCGACCCGTATAAAGCTCATAGTTGGAAATTGTGCTTTATATCAATATTACCAGCCAGTACGCGTCGTATAATGTATATCCCCGTGAGCTGTAACGAATATTGGAATTTCCGCAAATGTGTCGGTAACCTCGGCCACGCGATCGGCGCACGGCACGTGTTTTGTCTTTTCTCTACGTATTACGTATTACGAGAACATTATTTCTCCCTCCTTGTCCCCGCAAAAATTTCTCGTCCGACATTTCTTACAATTTTCCGCGCACGTAACAGCGAAATGATATGACGACCGTTGTTATCGGAAAACAGAGCTTCGTATTCGGCAACACAACAACGTAAATGTTTTGCTCATAGAAAAGCGAAAAAAAAAAAAAATCGCCGAGAAGGCGAATTGTTGGCGAGCTATACAATTGGGACAGTTGTAAGTTATAGCCAGCGTGACGTAAAATGTATTTTACTTCTTACACTTGTGTTACGTTTTGAAATGAAACGTGCCTGTGAAGTACCGATACAATCGCACCAGTACGAGATCTGCGCGCATCCTTGGCCGCGTTTGGATGTCTCGCACGAAAATTTCAGGATGCAAATTTCGATCGTCACGATCAAGTGCATCGAAACGTGATCTGAGAAAGAGACTGTCCGGTTGATGATCGTATAGTCGCGATAACGTCACATAAGTGTTGTCTACGAAGTTGCGTGCGGCGCAAGGGTTGCGAGATCATACGACACCCGGGCGCGTTATTCATTGGCCAACTGGCGCAAATTGGTATTGACGCGCCCCGGTAATTTCCCAGGGGCGTTAACTTGTGACTTACGAGGTGGTAATACTACGTGGAAATCCTGACGTAGAGATTCCCGCCGCTCTTCCGTCACGTACAATAATTTACATCTTCCACGTGGCATCGTTGAGATAATACGAGAAGCGACGAAGGCAGAGGAGCGAGAGTGCGGCACCAGAAAAGCAGAAAAACTGACAAACATATATATTAACTCCAGGAGAACGAGCCAAGTATTTTTAATTATTCGATATCAGAGAATATGTATTTAAATCAGCAACTCTAAAAAATTCTGTTATTTTTTTTTTTTTTAAGATATTTCTGTGATGATATGGAATAAATAGGGAAATCTGAAGCTCGTTCATTATACGGAATTTTGTTTTTGCAGTAAAATAAAATATATCTTAACCATATTTATATAATTATGATTAAAATTATGTAAATCTAGATATTTGTAGGAAGAAAAGATACGATAAAGAGGATATGAGAGAAATATTTGGAAACATGATTTAAAAAACTAGAGAATAAATCGCATTTGTATATTATAATATTCTAAAATGCATTTTGGATTTACTATTAAGAACTAACTTTATTTCTTATATACTTTTCTTCCTGTATGATTTATATGTATAAATTTTATTTCCAAAGATTTAGATATGTTTTCGGGACAAGATTTGTCAGGAGCTGAGAAATGTTCTCAGCTTGTCCGGAAACGATTATTTAACAATGCATGCCACCGAAATTAATTTCTCGTGTCGTGTCGCGCCGACGAAGTATTCGCGGTGCAACGGTGACGTATGCGCTATGAAACCGCATAAACGTCGCCCGCTCGAAAGGACCCGAGTTCTGCCTCTAACCCGCTCTCGGCGGTCGTGTTCTGCTTACTCACAGATTTACCATCCATTTCCGAGATGGCATATCCATGTACTTATCAGATTGTCTACCTTGTAACAGCGCGGCAATACCATCGCTCAAAGGAGCTGGTGTGCGCGATTGTGTGTCACGCTCAAGCCGTAATATCCCACCTACAGAACGTTTCAGAACATTTCCCATCGGGCTCCTCCGTCCCACTCAAATCGATAACCACCGTGCCAACGACAGTAAAGAAGCGTTCCTTTGAGATTCATTTCGGGGTAGGATCCGTGACAAGGATCTTCGGCCCAGATCGCGCATGTTTCATCGTTCGCGCGCGTGTTTCGCACTTCTTGCGCTTCCTCCTTTGCACACCGCATTCAAAATGCTGTTCCAGTATGAAGATGAATCAAAGAAGACTGATCTCCGAACGTTTAACAACAGAAAATTTCTCAATTTGATTACGGTATATAAGTTTGAAATTTTGCAAATTCTCGATTACATTATCCATGGTATATCATAAAAGAGAGAATTAAAAAAAAGAAACTAAATACATATATAAAATTAATTTATGAATTTCTTATTATGATATTATGTTTATTTTTTGTGAAAGATTTCACAAAAGTGCCTACAGTTTCTTCGTATCCGCGGACTGTGACGGAATCGAATAAAACAGAATTTTGAAACGGAAAATGCCATTTCCGTCGAAAACGTCAATCTCGAGCGCGGGACATGAAAGTTCGAGCGATTACATCACGCCGAATTCGTGTGCACGATGCCATTTGTGCGCATAAACGTCAGGAAAATTTTGAGCGATACGGGGATGAAAGGGCAAAAACCGTCGACTAGGCGGACAAGGGAGGGAGGGGATAACAGCAAAATTCCCCGATCGTATTCCATCTCGTTGAATGGAACGTTTTGTATAACATTTGTAATAAACGGCCATGCTCGAAAATTTCATCGCGATGGGAACGGAGCTCGTATTACGACCACTTGATGTAATACAACGAGCGGCTGCACCGCTTTTCGAAATCGTTTTAATAAAATCGTTTCAGGGGACCGTTGTCAAAAACGCGTGAAATTTCTATTAAAAACGTCAGTCTTTTTTAACTCTCTATTATAGCGCAATCATCATCCCTAATCATTTCGATGAATGCGCAACGAACGTTACAGGGAAACTCGATCACGGCCGTAATGATTGAATTTAAACATTTCAATAATTTCGACATTTAAACTCGGAACGTCAGCTTACTGTTCGTAACTCTCCCAATCCGCGAACATTTTGATGTTATCGAGTCTGGTGATTGACATAATTTTCGTGACATAATTTTCATCGTCAACTCAATTCGCTAAATGAGATGATCCTCGTATCAGCCAATCGCAGCGCGACGACGACACAATTCGGTCGGAAAAGCGATTCTACGAATCTCGTTATCCTAGCAATTATCTGCGCATTAGTTACCTCGTGCTCAAGAACGCAGCCATTCGCGGAGTAGCCGAGGCGTAAAAGTGTTTGCGTAAGCATTGATGGCAATGAGTTTTAAGTGAGTTTCGCCTTGCTCGCGCGATCATGATCGACGCCACTGACCCTGACGTTTCTCCGGTGTCAAGGCTGCCCGTTGTCGACGAATCGTCGAATGGCCGGTGCGGATTCATCGTCGGCTATTTAAGAGCCGTAGTAAATAAAAATGTTGAATTACACAATGGGAGTTGCACATTCCGTTCGCATTTTTTTTTATTCGTTACTTTGTTCGTTCTTCATATTATTCACAAATGCAAAATTTCAATGTTTGGAGAAGAAATATTTATTTTCATTTTTTATTTATTATCTCTTCGCGATAATTATTATATATTTATATTGTATAAGCATTGTCAGTTTCTTAAAGGATAAGATGTTTTTATGTTATCTTGCGCTTGGAACAGAAAGGGAGACTTCGTTCACATTTGACATCGCAAAAGGGGAATTTTTTTCACATTTGATAACAATTGCTTCTTCCCCTTCATGTCCCGCCCCTGCAATTTTTTTTCAACGCAGCGTATTTGTACAAAATCTCTCTTTTCCTCTTTTGATCGCGAGGGATCCTTAGAGTCAGTCTCAGCAAAAAAGAAAGCTCATCCCAGACGATGTCTCCGTCCTTGGTCTTGCGGGCAAACAAATCGTTAGACCAAGGGGAGGAGGGGGGATGGATGGATCAACGTCCGGCAATAATTTATGTCCAACACTCATCTTTCGACGTACGTGCGCTCTTCTCTCCCGTCATGTGACAAGGGAGTATTTATGCGCTGTCGGTATTTTATAGTGTTGTTGGTACACCATGTATATTCGCCATGGCGACCGATATCGGGAAAGAAGGATAGTCGACGCGCCAGCCATTTCGTTCGTCTTGCCGGGGAAACTACGGCGTGCGACATCCACGGGAAAATATATCGTGCCATCCTAGATGCGACCCGTTACCGGAAACGCGCCGTAATATCCACGCGGACGTCGCTTCACCTAAATAACGGCCGTACGTGACGACATTAACTATCGTTCGCCGAGCAGCGACTCGAGTCAGACGCGAGTGTCAACGTTGCACCGAGGCGAATCTGAAAGACATCGAAAAGATAAGAAACACATAAAAAATTGACATGTCTTTTATGACATTTCTTTCTTAACGGACAGAAAACCCAAGAAATATTGATTTAAACAAATTTAAAAAAATATATCTAATGTCAATTTTATTGAGAATTTGGCAATAAAATTGAAATTATTTTAGGTAAATCATCTATTAAAAGAATCAAAAGATCAAAAATGAAAATTCTCTCGCTAATCGATCTTTTTTTTTTACTTTCTCCATTGTTAACGTGATGTCGTGTAACAAATACCCGCATCGAGTCGCTAATTTGATAAATTTGATAGATAGGATGCCGCTTAGGCTGTATTCGAGCGAGCTGTTAAATCCTATAGCAGCGGGACAAGCAACGGTACGTGTTCCATTGTGCAAACGATCGCGCCTAATTGTAACGGGCGGGCTAGTTGGATTGGCGCGGACGGCGGCGGCAGCGACAGTCCGCTGCATCCCGGGTGCATTTGTCGAGAATGCGGGTTCGCACCCGCTTCGGGGCGGCAACACATGGCGAATCGGATTATGACATGAAAGTGGCGCGACACGACGGCGGTAACATGTAACCCGGACGCGGCGCGAATCCGGCCACGTCGCCGGGGCCATTAGCATTTATATGGCCGGCGCGAAGAGAGCCCGGGTGCGTCACGCGTGCGTTGAAAACGCAGCGATGCAAATCGCGCCGATTAAAATCGCGTCACGCGCTCCGGCGCACATTGCGCCGCTTGGCGCCGGTCGTCCACGTGTCGCCGCACGTTCCCGCATTATGTGTCGATAGGCTTGCAGAAGTTCAACGACCGACAGCAACAACAACGGGACGCGTGTGTGCTCGTGAGTTTTTTTCCTCAAATCCAACTTTCCGAAAGTTTTGCACCTCTCGAAAAATCAGACTCTCGTAGTTACCTAATTCATCTGGAATTTTCAAAATTGTATTTCTTCTATTCCATTTCTATTCCATTTGGTCTTTCTTTAGCTATTTCCATTCCATTTATTCGTCAAACGAATATTTTTTTTTTAATAGGAAAATGTTGAAGCTTTATAGAGGTTATTCAAAAGAAAAATGAAAGAATCGAAAATTCTCTTTTATATCCTTCATTTTTATTTTCGTACTTGTAGCGAAGCTGTTTGCGCGAAATTGTGCTGTTTTCGCGAGCTGAGAGTTCACGTTGCATTCGCATCGTCGTTCATCTCGAACGTGAACGCCGGTGTACAAGCCCTCGCCTCGCGAATGGATTAGGTAGGTAGGGTGCTTGTTAAAATCCAATTTCGACGGATTTGAACGTCAGTTTCTTTTGTTGGATCAGGAGTGCGCATGCGAAGTTGTGCTTGGCTGGTCGCGTATACGCGGTTCGTGCAGAATACGGCATAAGCCAGCATCCTCATGCGCGAGGACGCCGCGAGAGAACGTCTCGAAAGACGTTCTCAAGGATGCAGTTCTCGGCCTTCCACCTTCCAGTCTCCTCCTTCTCTCTTTCTCTTCTCCCCTCCCCCCCTTCTCGTGTCGAGATATTCGAGGCGCCAGGGGTTCTCGGAATATCACGACTGCTTGTCACGTTCGTCCTCAGCGCGGAAAGCACGAGCAAAAGCTGACTGCTACCATCGCGAAATCGCGATCACTGTTGACAGTCGTCAAAATGACACTTGACTGGCTCGGGTTTATGTAGACTTGCCGTCCCCGCTCCCCCCCTCCCTCCCCCCTCCCCTTCCCTCGCAGCTTTGCACACTTTCCTCTTCCCGCCTGTTCCTGTTCCCGTATTCCCCGTGCGAGTGAATTTTCAGCGGCTTCCTTCCTGGGGAGCCTTGCGATTTAGACGGTATGCGAGAGTAAGTTCTGGGGCTTATCCCGTCGATTCTTCCGCCGTATGCCGCATTCACGAGCGAATATAAACGATCTCTCGATCTCGTTGACCTGATTGCATTAATGCCGCTACCGTCGTTTCGTTCACGTGGCTGTCCGTGGTTCTACGACGAAGCGACGGTGCCAGGTCGCATAAATCGGTATATTCCTACGGGCGTAATAAATCAGACTTTAAAAACCGATTCACCTCGTTATAAGCTAAACATGGGGTGATTGCAAGCTGAAACGCAAAATCCAAGTAGTCTATTAGACTGTAAAATCTCTCGCGATAAATCGCACGATAAATACCCTTGCAAATTTGTAAACGTAAACGTTTCGCATCGCGTAATTCTCTCAATTATTCAAGTTAAAACAAATTTCGAAAATCCACAAAGAACGATCGTGACATATATCTCAGAAAGGAAACACACGAAAATCCACACGAAAATCAAAATATTCGGACATCTTGATTACTCCGCGAGTCGGAAAACCGTTAATGCATAAAAAAAAAAAAAAAAAAAAAAAAACGGAGTGTGAAAATATAATTCCGAGGAAAATACATTTTTAAGATAATCGTCGATCGTTTTAAAGCCGACGATCCGAAAAAGGGACACGCAGCTCTCTCAATTACTCATCCCCCGCGAGAATTGACGGGATAGCTGCCATTTTCTTCAGAATCTCTCCACTCTATCCTCTCTTCCCCTCTTCCTCCCTATCTTTTATTTTCGACGCTGCCGCGTTGCTCGATTCGTGAAATTAGTCTGCGTCAATAATTGTCCTCTCTCATCCCGGATTTCGATCAGGACGCCACTTCCATCGGAGCACTCCGCATTCCGACGTTCCGGAAATTATTTTATCCTCTCTGCAGAGTCTGTTCGTCCTCTCGTTCGTTCCACCCTCTTCTTCCCTCGCCGTCCCGCTAAACCGAACTTTCATTTTCCCTCCCCTCCCCCCTTCCCGGCTTCCGATCGGCAGTTTCTACAGGGTGGCCCGTCGTTATCGGAAGATATTTTAAGGACGAATACCTGGACAAATTTGCGAACAGTTTTATTTGATGAAAACCGTTGAATGATCGGCCCAGTTAAGAAGATACTTAAAGTTAAAGAACAATTATCTCGATATTAAGTTGAAGTCATTGAGATCGTATCTAAAATATTATCAAATTGCTTATTAAATTACACAAATTATTACATGAAAAATATATTTACTTTAATAAGGTCAGAAGCAATTCTGAATTATGTAAGTATATAACATTTTCCACATTGTGGAAAATGTTTTAACAACAATCATGTGTCAGAGATGAATTTTTCATCGAGCGAAGAGATTCGGATAAGTTTGTAGCATATAAATCGATTATAAATGATATTTGCCTCTGCGGTTTTCGATTGATTTCGATGTTGTTGAAAACATTCGGCAGCAACGGCGGGACACCCTGTGTATCCAATGCTCGCGCTTTTTGATCTCTGTTTTTGCGTATCGGCACGCAGACAATAGATCATTGTTTCCGCGGCTATGGGAAAAGCCTTTCACGTGGATATGTGAAAAGGATCTTTTATTGGTACGCGCGTGCCGGCGTTTCAGGCGCTAATAAAAAGGCTCAATGAGGACTGATTGCTTAACGTGATTGCCAATGAAAAACCGAAATATTAATCAAGGGAGATCAATCAGTATTCGATGAGTTTCTGCAATATTCGAACAAACCTCACGGAAAATATCCTTTCAGCGAATTAAACTTACATTACAGATAGAGAAGGATCACATTTTTTAAATCAATCTTTTTAATTAATAGAGAAATAAATTTTAATTTCAAAAGACACGTTCACATCTGTTTTGCTTTTCTTTACCGCCCGTTGTTCGGCTTTAAACGTATTGGACAATTGCCGTATTTCTCCCCCGTCGGCGAGCGATTATTATTTTACCCGCCATCGTCGTAATTGCACGCTTTTACTCTCACTTCCATCAATTTCCTTCTTCACGTCTGTGGTTATTAAACGCGAAAGAGAGGAAAGGGGGGAGGGTAGCGCATAAATCTTTCGCAGTTTTCCCAGCAATGTGGCATCAATTAAAAGATGCGCGAAATTACGAAACCGGTCGGCAAGATCTATCGGGTGTGAGAACTGTCAAGAGAACGATCCAAAAAATGAAAGTTGAAACGAGTATGGCGAGCGAAAAATCAAAATGTCAAATATTACATTATAATATTTTTTACTTCTCCGAATGATGGCTGTCTGCACCGAGCGCGTCTTTCCTTCGCCGGGTGATTCGATATTTTTGATATCGTATTTTCTCATCGAGATCATCATGTAAATCTTTTGGATATTGGCAAAGGAAGAAAAAAGGATATTTTCGTTTTAAATATTATATTAAAAATACTCATTTGTCATATGAATAATTAATGTTCGGGAAATGATAATGACTGATGTGCTTGTGAAATTCGTTGACAGTAACATCGCATACGGATCTTTTCACCCACGTCATTGTTTACCGTAAAGTGGGATAGGAAGGGGGAGATGAATACCTTTTCAAAAATGAGGTCACGTAAACCTCATAGTAACCTCGAAAGCTTAACGAGATTTGTGGTAGGAGCGGAGGATTAAGCGTTCTGAAAGTGACATTTCTGAAAGCACTTTTGCAAAATATATTACTGTGTATTTTTCATTTCTATCTCGGTCACTCTGTGACCGCCGTACTGATTCCACGCGACGTTCGCCATCGTTTCCACTTCCCGAAGGGACTTGCGACGCGGAAGAGTGAGAAAATCTTGGAAATATTCCGCCTGTGAGGAGAAGGGGGGGGGGGACTCCGGCAGAGATTGCCTGCTGCAGCCCAACCATTTTCTTTCGCAAGTCGCTAATTACAAGGGCACGTGTAAAAGGCCTTTGAGAGGATGACACGGGACGCTTTAGCAACCGGATTACAGAAGAGCTATAACCCCTATTGTCTTTCAAGCTCGTTAGAGAAATAACTCGACGAGCGTTCCTGCTGACGCGGCGAAGAGTCTTTTTGCTGCTCTTTTCCGCGCTGAATTCCCGCGAACACGCGCGGGCCACGTTCTTACGTCGTTCCGACGACGACGCTTTTTTTCGTCCGAAACGGACAGGAATCTTAATTGGAAATTTAAGCGAGGTTACGGAGAGTTCGTTCTCCCGCCATCAGCAGCGTCGAAGGACAAAAAATCATGCTTTAAATACCGATAGCCGTTCTTATATTGAGCTTGAAATCTAATTCAAGTAATATAAGAATTTTGTATTATTAAAAAAAGATACGAGGTAAGTTAATTGTGGCAGACACACAAGAAAATACGGTAATCTAAAACTTAAATTGATAACATTACAAAATCGCATGGAACGTACAAACAAGGGAAATAATTTGTTTTCGGAGATATTTTCTGCAGTCACTACCAAATGTCTCTTAAGACGAAACGAGAGCTTTAAATGCATTTTCCTCAAAACAAGAAAATGTTTTGTCCCGTCGCTGCGCCTTACTGTCAATTCTAATTTACATGACTCATTACTTCCTCTGCGAGCACTTTTGCAAGCGTGCGAATTTGCGCTGCCTGGCATGAGAGGAAAAAAAGATATTCTCTCTTACGGTATCCGTAAGCGACTGGCTTTTATCGGAATGTCATGTTTTTCCGCGCACGAGCACTCAAAAATCAGCTGCCCACTTCTTTCATCAGGTACGGCGGTGACGCGGCGAAACTTAGCGCGTCGGATGGCCGGACGTCGCGATGAATCGCGATATCATCGCGTCTCGCTGCACACAATGGGCACGTAACACCGTAACCATAGCCGCGCGGTAGCGATGGGGAGGGATGCTGGCTCGGCAATTAATTTCCAACATGAAATTAATCGCGTCCCCTTATCAAGCCAGCCGCGATACTTCGCCACCCCGTCCGATCCCTTCCTCCCCCCGCTGAATCTCTCGTCGACTCTGCGGGTGCTTGTTCGCGGCTTCGATTCTCTCGCGCGGCTCCAATTTCTCATCCAGTGTAAAATATGCACGATCACAGGAATATATATACATATATATATGTGTGTGTGTGTGTGTGTGTGTGTGTGTGTGTGTGTGTGTGTGTGTGTGTGTGTGTGTATACGTTCAGAAATATATATATGTATATCTGAACGTTGCCCCGTTCAGCCCGTCGCCGGAATCAGGTTAAGCCTTGCGCGACCCCGTCGACGCGAATTTCCAATTTAATTGTTCGCTCGATATGATGGTGTATCAAAGGCTGACCCACATCGCAAATTTCGCCGGAACAGCAAACCAACCATCTATCCCCCCGCTTCTCCTGCTGCGCACCTTCGCGTCTTTCCCGATGCGCTTTGCCAAGTTTGGACTTACGTCATTAGCGATTCGAAACACATATCTTGTTATCTTGCCGTTGCCAGCCAGTTGCTGCAGCTGAGCGCACGTCGACGGGGTTGGCAGGGGGATTGCAGTCGGTACGACGACATCGCGATAATAATACCGCGCTCTCTGGTAGTATTATGTATAGCATTGCGATACAATAACATTATAGATTTTGTCGTTTTGTAACTATTTCGAGAATATTTTCGTCCTATTTTCAACTACAACGAATGGGATTCTATATAAGAAAAAAGATTTTGCTATGCTATTTTACATTTTACGCAAACATCATAGCAAACTTTATTATTAAACAAGCAGAAAAAAATTGTCCTTATTTGCCGAAAATTTTTCTGCGAAAACGCTATAATAACAAACTGATGTTTATTCGCCCTCGAGACGGTTCTGCTGTAACAGAGAAAAACTGTGCTTGCTAAAAGCAGATCGTTCTCACTTGGCAGCAAATTCGCGCGTTTACGTACAAATTTTATCCAGCGAGATTTTTCCTTTCTTCAACAAGATAGGAGGATTTCCGCCGCGAGAATTTATCGAATAATTGCTTACGAAATTTGATCGTTCTCGCATCATATGCAGCGACGATTTTCTTTCCCAACGGCAAATTTTCTCCCGCCATTGGACACGCTGTGGCATCAAATACAACGTAGGAAATATGGGCGGACGGCAAAGCCCATCCCGGACAAGAGTCAACGAGTGTCGTAATTCTCGCATGTGGCGCAGGGTGTTGCCGTTGTAAACGCAAGGAACACACAGCGCGATCAATCTCGTGCGGTTCGCCGGCGATCAATCCGCGGTTCGTTTCACCGGCACGAAAACCGACAGCGCGACACGGTCTCTTCCGTGTGTGTTTTCGTTTGACCCTTCGTTCAACCCGACGGTACTTCACGACCGTCCATCAGTCAGGCCAGCACCCTCGGGTTCCTTTTACGAGCACGAAAGCGGAGATTACATCGCGAATTTTATTTTTTCAACGCGTGCCCTTCCAGTCGCGGAAGCGCCGGAAACGCAGAGCTGCCGGACGTAATAGTTCTTTAACCACCCGAGGTCAGACTCCATTTTGGTCTAGAGTTAATATTGAATGTGAAAGTGGTTAGGAGATACCGGCACGATTTTCTCTCTCTCTCTCTCTTTCTTCTTTTTGATAAAATTGCATCCTGCTTCATTACAAATCTTGAAACATAGAAATAAAAAATCGACGTAAAAAAAATAAAAAAATGCTTTTACCGAAATCGAGAGATGCTATTAAAAAATTGAAGATTTTAAAAAATTTATATATGCGATCAGACAATCGGTAGACATGAAAAAGATAATAAAATATTTTTAAGAATATTTTAAGTATTGCAGTTAACTATTGAACGTCTTACATATATAATATATAATATTGAACGTCTTATATATATAATATATAAAACCAATCTCGCGCACATTTACTTTATACGTCTGGAGCCAGAGCGTTTGTTACTCTCTCGTTTCTCGACTCTTGTAGCGCAAACGTGGCTTTTAATAAGAGGATTTGCTCGTAACACAAAGGGCTATTGTTCCCAGAGCTATTATCAACTTACAGGACTTTCGGATGCTACACGGCAATTTGCATTGCGTATTAAAAATTACCTGTTAACATTTTGCTCCGCTCATCACGCCTATAAAAATCGTATAATTAATTTTTATCGGCGCACAATTTTTACGCCGATCTTCAGTAAACTTGCGTCTAGCATACGACGAGGAACTAATATCCTTTATCTCAAACTTACTATATTAATATATACATGGCGCAAACTAGATTTCTAAATAACACATTTAGAAAACGACTTAAGTGGATTTTATAAAGAAAATATATTAATTAAAAGTATTTAATTGATATTAAAAACATAAATTTGTACCAACGATACATGTACGCTTAAACTTATTCGATATATTTATTTTTTATAAACAGCTTTTTCAAACATAATTTAAGGCAGTAAAGAAAATAGCGTGGAAACAGCAGAGAGCAAGGACGTTAGCAGCTCGATATGGCGCAATTAGATTCACTTCATTAGGACTAATTAACATCGCGGTGTTCCCGCGAGAGTGTGCTGTTGCGAGCAGGAATTAAAAAGCATTCGCGTAAATACGGCTTATATTTTAATACGCGAATCTATTTCGGACCGTAATCTGCGCGGCAGCCTTGTGCTTTTTTAATTAAGTCGTCTCATCGGGCCGTCCCTCGACTTTCTCGCCCTGCTTATTAAGTTATTACATGAAAAAAATGCACCGGGGTGAGTTGAGAGAACGAAAGGACAAAATGCGCCAGCGGCGGCGGCGGCTATCATCTTTCCGTGGCCTTTTAAAATCCACGGTAAATGTTTAATCGGTTAATATCGAAAAAAGGTGAGTAAAAAGCGCTGTGGCATCTGTGGCATATCGATATCGGTACCCGGTTTTCTCTTCCGTCTCGTTTTTTCACGGGCTTGATGGAGAAAGGCGAGAAAGAGGAACAGTAAATGCGGGGAGAGAGAGAGAGGGAGAGAGAGAGAGAGATAGAGAGACAAAGAGGGATAGAGAAAGAAAGAGAGAGAAAGAGAGAGAGGGAGAGGGGAAGAAACTGAGAGGGAGGAATTTTCAGGGAGGAAATATTTGCAGAACCACGAAGAATACTCCGCAGCTTCCACTAGCCGTATTTTATCGCTATCTGGTTTCTCTTGTGTATTACGCCGATACCCTATTCCCATTATTATACAGCCGTTATTGTAACTGAATCGCAAATAGAGTAGTCTACTTCGAGAAGAGTGATCCAATGTATATTGCATATTTCTCCATATATATATATTCCGATAATTCCGCGCGTTCCGATAATTGAAGATATCAAATGCGCAAAATAGTATAAATAATTTTCATAAACGAGATATATAACGAAAAGCGACTCGTCCGCGATGATAATTACCGCGTCAGCAAAAATATATTGGCGAGATTTTCGACGAAAAGATACAAGTCCATTTGCCATCACGTGATTCTATTTCACTTTTATTAAAGCGGATGCGCTCGTCCGGGCTTTTTCCCCTCGTCAAAGCGACGAGATACCGCCGCGTGGTTAATTTCGCAATGAAATATGCCGCGGTAACCGCTTAATGCGCATTGCGATTCCCGCAGGACGGCTTTCTTTTGTGACGATGGTAAATAGTTAGCGTACACCCGGTGGCGAGTTACTTTCGACAATTGTTAGTCCCTTCTCCAGAATGGGAGTCGTTTATATTCCGCGTAGCAAAGCGCGAAATTACCAAAAGTGTAGACAAACATACAAACAGATATCATAAAGAGCATTGTGCGAATGAAGAAAATGGAACGAGCGTTCGAATACGGATAAAGATACGCGAAACAAAATATAATTTATAATATGAAATATATAATCAAAAGAATAAGGAATACAAGTACATATATTTCATGTATTTTTGTATAAATTAGACACAAAATTAAAAATAATTAAGACAAAATTCATTACAAAATCATATTAAGTACTATGATATTATAATAGATATTTGACAAATATTATTTTAATCATAAAGTGTACAATGGATTAATAGGCTTTTTGTTTTTTTTTTTATTTTAAAGCAAATATATTCTCTAAAATATATATTTTGAGAAAACGAATGCACTTTTGTATGCTTTCGTCCCTTTTCTTTTATGAGATTTTTTTCTAAAATCTAGTTTTCCTAGAACAATCATGCAACTTCTTCTATTCTTTAGATAACATTGTGATCTGTTCACGCACGCATTTATGAAAGTTCCACGTTACCGCATGAGAGGGGAAAAAAATAAATAAAAACAAGCGGGTTAGAAAGTACAGTTTTCCAGATTGCGAGATATGCTTTTCGAAGCATTCTCGCTCTATTGCGACGATCGTAAAACGAACTCGAGTAAAGCGACAAGAACAACTGACCTGAAAATCCTCTGAAGAATATTAAATTCGTTTTTCAATCGCTTTTCAACATTTGTCAGAGAAATATGTATATCCGCAATCATGATTTTTTTTATCAATGAAAGTAATTAAATCTACCATCTGTTTCTCGACAGTACAAATATTTTTATTCAAAAAAGAACTGATCCAGAATTATGGACGATTTTAGGATATAAATTTTGCTCGATTAATAGAAATTATTTAAGTACAAATGTAACCGTCAGATTGAAATTTATAAATTTGAAATTTCTGAAGCATCAAAGTTTGAAAATAACAAAAAGTTTGCAATCGATCGCCCATCGTGTTCCTCTCTTCGCGTTCCTTGCGCTCGTTCTACCTGGTGACGAAATAAAAATATCCGGCGCGCATTTGCGCGGAAACGTGCGATTTTACGGGTCGCGACTCACCCCATATGTGTCGCGACTCGATCCCGAACTCTTTTTCGCGAAACCCGAGCGAGGGCGCGAACCTGGAAATCAGCCGTGTATCGACCGCGTTTTTCCCCCTCACGAACCATCAAAGCATTCCGAACGAAGTGTCTCGGAATTGCTTTGATGGCTTTCGTAGCTCGCTCGAGTGCAACGCTCCGTCGCGCTCGCACGTACGTTTGAATTATAATCCGCGCGTGCGGCGAGTTCGCAATAATCGCGGCCATACGGGTCATCCGGCGTACGGGAGGACGCATCCCAGAGGGGAGCAACAAATCCTGCGTGCGGCCGAGCTTCGCAAATCGGAAGAGCCATGAATTTATATCTGAAAACGGCTCCGTTGTTCACGATAGTTTTATGGAGTTATTAGCTCGAACAAATTACTGTTGCCGATACCTGTGTACGTTACTTGGTGTATCTCACTATACGGTGCGTGATACACCAAGTGTACACATATTATCTGTATCTTATTTACATCCGTATATTGATATTAAACGCAAATTATTCAAATATTGGAAAATTTACAGATAAATTGTAGCGATTTACCGTGCGAGTGTTTACGTGAAATTTAGAATCGCGCCTTATGATTTATACCGTGCGATTTGCATTCGAGATCGAAGGTCCGAGTCGTAAAGTTTCGGGGTGGACGCTCTGCAAATGCCTCGGTACGTCACCACCCTGCAGATCGGTACTTAAAAGTTTACTCGAGGAGGAAGCCTGTGTGCGAGATCGTCGCCCAAGTACTTGGACACTCGTTCGTCCATACGCCAAACTTCAGGCATAAGAAGACGCGTTGCCGGGTACATTTCGAGCTCCTTTTACGGCACACTTCGTCCCGGGGCAAGTAGTGTCAATCGCCCGCCATTCAAGTTTCACGCCAGACCGGCCGGTACTTTACGGCGGAGACGCCGGCGCTTTCAAGTATTAAAATTTCCAATGGGGAATTGCCGGCGTCCTCGCGTCTCGGTCTCTCTTCCTCTCTTCTTTTTCTTCCGGGCGTTCGAGTTTCTTTCCCTCGGCTTTCCGCTGAGAAATTACGCCGCGACTCCAAGGATCTCGCACGTTAAAACATAATCGGACGTTACGGGTAAAGCGCGATAAAGCCAGCTCGCGGATGCGAGAAAGTGGATAATTACGTAATACGATAACAACGGCATTATGCGTCGGATGTAAGGGAGATTTATGGCACACCGGTGTGTGACGTCGCACGTGTGATCAAATTAAAAATGCGTCGTTTGAGTACCGCGGATTCAATTAAAAATGCCGCATTACACCGGACGTATTTATTATGCGGAGCTTTCGCATCGACGCACAGTTTCTGTCGACATATTTCTCTTCCAATTAAAGACAACTAAAAAGAAAAAAATTGTGCTTTCTCTCGCCGAAAATACAACTATTGGCAATAAACTGTGTACACGCGACTTTATACGTGTTTTTTTTTTTTTTTTTCATTTAATATCGTATAAATTAAAGCTGATTTTCTCGGTTTTTTTTTTCATCAATAGCGAGAATTTTGCGCTTTCTTTTGGCGAATTCATGAAACACGCGAAAAGTAAGGGCTTTTTCGTGATATGTTTCTTAAACGCCGGCGGATGCAATCATAAAAAAGACTGTGGTCCGACCGCACCGGCACGTTTGTCGAACTAAAATTTTTAACGTGAAAAACGGGGATGGCTTACCCGCACGTTGCAATTTCTCTTTTTCGACGTTACATTTTTTCTCGTGCAATTTTTCCATTCAGAATCGAATTATACGTTATCCTCTAACCTTTGTGCAAACGATGTTAATGCCATAATTTGGACCGTAAATGCTTTTTCAATAAATTAATTGCACATACGTGAATATCAAATACTGTAAGTAATAAAAAACCATTGAAAAATTAACACACACAAAATGTAATTCTTCAACTACAGTTAATGAAATCCCATTCTTAATTTCGAGTTAAATAAAACATGATTTATTTTGAAATATTTAATAGTAAAATGCAGAATATTTCTGCCATTTTGCCTTTTAATGGCGAATTCTTTAACGAGTATAGAGATATTTAGATAAAAAACGTCGAAGCATCTACAATTAAATCGTCAAATAAAAAAGTAATATTTATTACATTATTTGTTGATTTTGAGAGAGAAAGAGAAATGCTTTGAGGAATTGGAAGAATTCGTAGAACCTCGTGCATAAGTGCAATATTGTCAGACGTTCCACGTAAAAATTGTCCATTTAATCGCTTGTTCTCACTCCTCGCTGGTGAAACAATAAAGTAAACGTGGACGCTAAGTATTTTCGGACAATTTTCGGATTGTCCATGACTTGTGCGAGATAAAGAGAAAGGCTCGTAACTTGAGCATCACAAAATGCCGGACGTCGCGTGTCTCGTCGCCTGTAAATTATTGCGACTGTGCACAACGTCACGAAACGTAAATCGCCGATAGCCAAGAGACGCCGACTCCACGTCCTCCGAGATCGACTCATGTCACTTTTATAGCCGAGATCGTCGGACTCGCTTTGTCTCCCTGCGTAGTCATGAAAAAGACGACCTTTTATTGTTGGCTGATTAAATTAGATAAGGAATAGCAAAGCGCTCGCGTGTAATTCGGAGAGGAGCGCTACGAATGCAGGAATGCGTTTCGTAGACTTAACACGGATCTCCATGGGAATTCCCACAAATAAGTAAGAAACCATGTGTACGTTAAATGTCCATTTATCCGGCTAGTTATATCGCGCGTGAACGAACCGCAGGTAAATATGAAAATATCACCAAGATATTTTTTTAAATTGTTAAAATATTTCTATAAGCCGTCGTCAAGTTATTTATTGTAATTAATAAGAGTAAATGTAATCATTATAAATCAATAAACTGTATAAATATATTTGTATATATTTGTATCAATATATATAGTATTTAATAATGAGCAGGAAATTGTATATTTCTAGAAATAGAATTAAATCATATTTGCAGGCCATTTGTGAAATACATATTTGAGAGAGATATTTTCGTACTGACGACATTTTCGTACATCAGAATGAAGAAAGAGACAACTGTGAATACGTGAAAATGTAGATAACGTCTCGCTCCTTCGATCTTTTTTAATTGTTTCCGACAGGAAACAATTGCTTCCCCGCAATTAAAAAAATGACGTAGAAATTATTTAAACGGTGTAACGAAGAATAAATTATACAGTAGTTCGCGGATATATATTCTCACGTGGCACACATCTTGACAGCGCGCGCGAGATGAATAAACCTAGCCGTCGCAGGTTTCATGAAAGATGCACGAGCGCATATTGTATTAGGCTTAGGACACACATGCGCTTAAAATAATGCGCTACGTCGTCGAGAGGATGCGACGTCGGGGTGACGGCGTCTGAGCATGCAAATCCCCACCCGCGCGAGAATCATCCCGTGAAAAATTTGCGATCGGGCTCGCAAAATATCATCGGTCGTCACTCTTCGTACGTACTTTATTCGAATCGTTTTTCGAACTGCAAATACACCATCCGTTGGAGCAAACCTTTCCATTTTTTTTATCGCGATACGGCCATAATGAAGAATCCACGCATCGTTGCGGATTTTCTTCTCTGCATGCAATGACACACATCTGCGAGCGCAAATTCGCTAATTGTAATTAGGTTAATTTTTATCTCGTATATTTACATAAAAATATTATGAATATTCATAATATATTTAATGTGTCTTGAGCTGTGTCGCTAATTAAATATGTCGCTGTGGAAAAGCTTAACACTCAAAGAAAAGAGAATATTAGATTCTCAACGATATGTCGTATGTTTCTCTGCTAGATTCTGCCGCTTTAGAATTTAGAATTGAAGAAAAAGGAAGTTGTTTTCGAAAAATAAAAGGAGAACTCGGTGAATTAATGAGGTCGTCACGCGCACCCGACCATATTATTTTGTCCTGTGATGCGATACACGAGTGTACCGGCGTCGTTAATTCTTGTTTGCGATGGCGCGGCGGGATACAGGTGCCGATGTCGCGTGTATGCGTGAATGCCATGCGTGCGTGCGTGCGTGCGTGCGTGCGTGCGTGCGTGCGTGCGTGTATATGTAAGTTCGTACGAGCGTCGGGAGCTTTAACGTACTCTCTCGCGCCGGCATTAAAGTTGTAACTGAGCTGCAGCGAGAAAAGAGGCCGGGAGGGAAAGAGGGTTGATAGCGCGATGCGGGATGCAGGATGTGGTGAGGACGAGCGAGAGAGGAAGAGAGAAGGAGGAAGGTTGGTTGGTTGGTTGGTTGGTGCAACCAGCCACAACCTGGCTGCTTGGCAGCCAAGGGTAACTGTCGAGCTATGTTTATTGCAACCTAGTTTGTAAAGCCCACTTTAAATGGAAATAACGTACCTCTCTCTCTGCTGCCTTTTTGTCTCTGCCGCATCCCCCAATTCCTCTCTCTTTCTCTTCCTCCCTTTGTTGCGGAAACAGAAGTTTTCACGTTCGAGGCGGCCGTGCTGACGCCCCATATATGCTCCTTGCATCTGCAGTTGCATCTAAGTTCAACCATTTGGGGGGACCCTTGATGGCGGCTGCTCTTCGCGCGAATCTGCTTTCTGTCTTCACAATAATAAACTGAAAGGGCTAATTGGGTGAAAGAGTGACAATATGTATATATTCTGAGACATATTCTTTTTATGAATTTTGTATAAAAGCAAAATGCCTATTTTATTTTAAATTTTATTTTCTCTTTCTCTAAAAAAAATTATAATATCAAGAATTTTATGTATTTAATTATATATATATATATATATATATTCATATTTCATTGGATTTAATGTATATGTATATAATGTTATATAAACAGAATGCGTGCATTTTATTTTCAATTTTTTTCTCCGTCTGCGAGCTATAGCGCTTATTCGGTTAGATTGAAGACTACGGAGAAACTGGTATCTCTTTATGCGCGACGGTTTCCACTATCGCTTGACGCAATTTTACGTATTTTGTGTATTGTAAGTTGCACATCGTTGCGCTGGTATTATGGTGAATTTCGCGGGAAATGTAATATCGCGGTCGGATGCTACGACGAGCTTGTCAGGTAGCGGTAATCCAGCAGCAGCAGCAGCAGCAGCAGCGACGGCGGCAGACGAGCAAGATGTTCCTCGTCTCTTTCTCGCATCAAAGGACGTCTGTGCGTCTGTTTGCGAAAAGTAAATTGGAGAGCGGATATAGCTGATAAAAAATTCCGTGATCCGAAAACGTCGCGTATAATCATGTCACCGTCGCGACTTGAATTTTTTCATTCCCAGTGGTCTTCAATTTCTCTCGATGTTTGCACTGTTATAACGCAGCTTTTACATAATAGAACCTAACACCTAACACTTCTAGGTTCTCTTGAATTTCTAATATGTGTGCATATAGATGTACATGTTTCTAGGCCAGTTTAAATCTCGCGTGTAATTAATACACGTGGCTCTAGTCATCACAACGCTAACACGATTCCGAGATGCAGGACGTCCGCCGACCATGACGGTTATAGCCGTCAGTGCCGGCTATTCATAATGTGTTAATATCGTTCGCGTTCGCGCGCTATACGGTAATTACTTTAACAATGCTATAACACGCCAGCCGTTGCATACCACGTCAGTTGTTATAATAAAAAATTGCGTGCTTTTAATTATTATGCGGTTGCGCTAAACCGTTTCGTTACCGCGACTTTTCCCTCGCGAGGCGAGGGTTCTTTTCTGGAGCATGACCAAGCTTGCGAGCCTATGACGAACTATGCCTATGAGACGAACGGACGTAAAAATATACATGAGCTACAAAAAGACATCGATAACTTTCCACACGAGAAGAGGAAGAATCTTCTTGAGTCATATTGTTATTGTCGCATGCATAGTTGACAAAATATATACAAATATCTCCAGGCACATTATACAATATTTGAAAATTTTGCTGAAATCTTTTATATATATATATATATATATATATATATATATATATAAACGCAAATTTATTTATTTATTATTTTTAATTTTATTATTATTTTAGTGTCATTAATTTATTTATTATATTTTAATCACGTGTCAACGCAGTCTCACAATTTTATTATATCGATAAAACTGAACCAATTGAAAAACATCTTTCTTGAAAATATTTTAAAAAGCAAACTGCAGGAAAATTAAAGAGAGAATTAACATAATTTTGAGAAAATTGCGTGGAACTTTTCCGCGAGAAAGTGAAATAATTAAAGTAAATAAGGTAGCTCCAAAGTTTTGCTTCATAATTAAATCAGTATGATAATTAAAAAAGTTATATTTTCATTAAAGCATTTCTTTCTTTGCGTATTTAATTTCAGTTTCTCTGCGGGAATCTTTATATTCGGTTTTTTGAATCGTATCCAACGTTATGTTGAATAGAGTTGGTAGTCGAATGATTTATTCGTTCACAACAGAACGAATTTTGGCTTGGAAAGTACTATGTCTTCTCTCTTACCATCCTCTGATCCTCCTGGTCGCTATTCATATATGCTCGGCGAGCATACGTAAAAATTAATCTCAAGCTGACTGTCAAGCGGCAGAAAAGTATAATCCGGGTACAAAGGGTTAACATGTCGCGATGCAAGACGTCCAGCAAAAGAAGGAAATAAGCTAACCAGCCATATACGTATTAACTACGTGCGTTGCAGGTGCTCGTGAATTTCGCGGCATTAATAAAGATACAGTGCGACTGCTGTAATACAAACAAATTCTCAAGTCCATATACATGGAGAATTATGAAATATCACGTCATCTGCGTTCCAATTTACTCTCCTCAACCCGAAAGAATTGATAAAAATGTACCGTGTCACAGATCTATCTTTTACCAACTTTTATTCACAAATTATTACGCTACTTCCGAAATTGATTTTTCTCTAATAAATATATTAAACGTTTAATTTGTTGAGATTGAAAGTAAAGTTTTTTTGAGAAATTTGAATTTTTAATAATAATTATTATTTTCAATTTCCCAATAAAATTTATTTAGTTTTTGTAATTTAAAAAAAATTATCTAAAATAATTCGCAAGATAAGTCGTCACGTACATATAGGTATAATCATTATCTAATAATTAATCTATTATTTTTGTTTTTTTCCAGGTAAGTTTGTTTATCTTTCGATAATCGTACGTACTGTCCTATTTATATGGTAAGTAATTTTGACTTGCTACAAAATGCATAGAATTCTACGAAAAATGCAGAAGTTGACGTTTGACAATACTAAATATAACAAAGTTTGTATTAATGCATATATAAAAAAGTCATATACACATATATACAATGTTTCAGATTTATCGAATAATATTTTATTCATCTTGGTTTTCATTAAAGATTTTCTTTATATATTAAATATATTCTTATATATTTATATATTAAAAGTATCGAAATAATAAATCATTGGAAACGAAAAGAGAGCTTTTCGAAAGCTTCAGAGAATGCAAATAGATAGTAAAACCTTTATCTTCTTTTAACTTCAAATGGCTTTTAAGGTATATATAATTTAAGAGTTAGTTTATAAAGATACTTAATATTAAAAATTAATAATTTGCGGTAGAAGATTCCCCTCGATGTCTTTGCCGAGAAAATGGTTGAATTTAAATTGATCGAGGAAGACATAAGGAAAAAGTAGCTTCACTAGACTGTAAACGTTCTACATACAGGAAATTTTTGTCGGTAAAAAGCGCTTGGTCGATCCAGACCTCCACGACTTCGATTAGGGTTTAACGAGCAAACTTTCGCTTTGATATGAAACGCCAGTGAATCGTTATACGATAACCATTCCAAGACAGAAAGGAGACGCCGCGCCGGGAACACCGAGAAGGAGGATGAGAATTCACCCTCTCATTCTCCATAGCTTTTCCTCCTGTGCCTTCCCATTCCCTCCCTCCCTCCCTCCGTTCACCCCCCCTCAGCGCACGCGCAACTCGGGAGCATGGCGCGCGAAGCCAGCTATTCAAAGGGCTTTAAGAAGATTCTCATAATCCAAATCACACAGGTGAGCCGTCTACTCAACCGCGAATTGGATATTCAACCTAATTCCCGCGCGGTGAGGGCCGTAATGTAACTCCACTTAATTCCCAATCGGCTTAGCCTACATGCAACGCGCTCAGCGCCTCCGTTGTATCCCGACGGCCGTTTAGAGCCCCGTGAAACATAATCGATATATCTAAAGAACAGGTACAATTGTGCCTAAGTTTTATTTCAACATCGAAAATCATGGAATATTGAACGTCACGTTGTATCATCTCGTGTCAACCATCGTCGCGGATATACGTATGTCCTCGAAATTTTGTTCGCGCCCCTCCTGTTCGTTTTCTTCTCCGCTCGGAAGCTCGCTCCTTTATTTGAGGAATTCCAGGTGTTCCCCGGGAACGTTGCGCGGGCGCGGAACCCGACGGGATAACCGAGTTTACGATGCAAATTCCGGCAATATTTCACATCCGACAGTCGAACAGATATTTGCAATCCGTCGCTCCATTATTTATTTACCGGGTGGGGATATGAAGGAAAAAGTGCACCGAGGATTCCCGTGCCGCCGGCCTCGTGAATAACGAAGCGCGAATTGGAGGGGGGGGGGAGGAGGCACCACTCAGAGATGATGGAGGATGAGGATTGCGGCGGAGGGGGCCGGATGAATGGAGCGGAAACACGGGGGAGATTATAGCGTTGCGCAACCGTTGTTTCGATGGAAATGGAATTAACGTCTTCTCGTCGGAAAAGACAAAAATAAGTTTTCTCGGATCCCCGTGGGACGAACAGCCAGTAATTAAATTCGCGATATTAAGTTCGCTGGCTGCCGACTGCTTGCGGGATATCTGATTACGGTGAACCGCCATTGCCGCATCTCGTCAGCCGTGGTGCAAGGTAAAACGTCCAAGATGGCACGATGATAAAGCAAGCAAGACGAACAAGATACCGTCCGTCGAACCTCATTTGTCGAGTTCTGCCTCTCCTCATCCTCGGCTACGGGATGAGGCGCTATTTATCGGGATGAATCGCTCGTTGAAAGCGCCCGTGATCCTGGCAATAGATTTCACCTGACAGTTGCAAGTTATCCTTTGATAAAGATCTGGTCTGCGTTGCGAGCGACTCCGAATTACGTATATATATATATATATATATCTCGTGTACTTGATCGTCGGCAATTCGACTTCGGAACCAGTACCCGCATTCGCGAACCAGGACTCGACCAATTTGAAAAACTTTATTTACGATTAAATAAAGTTTTCGCTCGATTTCGTTCGAATAAGATGCGGCGAGAGAAAAATCTGGTGAAAAGAGGCGCGTATGATTGATCTCGACAATTGAATTTGACACGACGTACGTAATCGCGTTAGGACCGCGAGGAAAATTAAGTCCGCAATTTCCGCACGTGGACACACACGCGCGCCGTATATCGTACGGCGGACGTGGGCGATACATCAAAGGCCGCCAATGTGGGACTTCCATTAAGAGCAACGTCGTTACCGCGTAACAACGTCCGCTATCGGAAATGCGGCGCGCTGTTACGCGATTCCCCTCACGTGGAAACTTTGCACGACGATCCGCAAGAGTTTATCGTTTCAGTCCGGCTCGTGGCCGGCAATTAACTTCACGAAAGTTCCCTCCTGTCGATGTGATCGGCAAAAAGACAATCCACCACCGTGCACGTCGGTTAAAGTTGTATTCTCTTCACGTTTAGTTTCCCGTCCTCTTGTAACTCCAAATCCTTTTTAGATCGCGACGGAAGTTCCTCTTCTCTCTGACCGACCGCGCCACGTGATTGTATTTAAAAGAAAAATTTTCACAGGACAGGACACAGACATGTTCGTAGGAACATCCCCGAAATTCGTTCCGGCGGCTTCCTCCGCCGCATGTACTCGTGCCGTATTTTCCGGTGGGTAACAGCTGGAACTCGGCGACGGTCTTCCGGCAAAGTTCGCGGACAGACGGGTTAGCTAGCGCAAAGTTGGCCGTTCCCTTCTTATCGCAACGGCAACGATAAGTTTCAGTTAGGTCAGCAGGGGATAATCCGTGCGGCGCGTGAGGACACACACACACACACACACACACAAAAAATATATATATATATATACATACATATGTATAATATATACATGTATACGTGCATGTATACATGTAAAGCGCCGCGGCGCGGTCGTATAACATAAGATTCGGAATGGCGGGCGACGTTGCATGCGCGACATAAATCATTAAGTTAGTGGTTCCTCGCATATCTGGCCGCTTTACGAGGGCGCGGCGACGGCATTGCTCCTTTTGCAAAAGCTTTCTGCCGGACTTGCAGTTCGTTTCTATTTTTACGTCGTTAGCCCGCAAGCCCGATATCGCGACTTAGTCGCGCCGTTCCATTATGCTTCACGCGAAATTTATTATGCCCGTGCGGCTATCTCGCTGCCGCATGCCGGAAGACCGGAAGGGCTTGACAACGAGATGACCCAGGAAATCGGTGATCAAAAGTTATGAGGCTACAAATTTTTCCATTAATCCAGGAAAGTTTAACTAAATAAGAGGAATTCGGATTATTTTTCGATCAAAATTCGGCGGCATTTTTTATAAGTTCCATACATTTGTAAAGAATCATTTTAATTAATTTCACTTCTGTTCTGTCTAATTAATTTCACTTCTGTTTCTATGAAATCGAATTACATCAGCAAATAATATTTCATATATTCTCTGCTAATTAAATCGCGAAAAGTATGATCGAGTACGACTTTGAGCAGAAAATGCATTAGAAGAAAAATAAATTTTCTTTCTTTATACTAAATGTAATTAATATCATTATCTACAATAAGAAGATTGAATAAAATTAAGAAGACAATTCTATCTTGTTTTTTATTTTTCTAAGCTAAAATAATTTTGCAAAATATTAAGTAACGTTATTTTTCTCGAATTATTTCAAATCCATAATCATTAAAAGATCGATACATATAAATAAAATATACACAATGTAATGCTTGATATGACATAGATATAACCACATTAGGAAATTATTTAATTGATCCTCTCTGACATCGGACAAGATCGATATTTTCGAAATTAACTCACAGAATTTAATGAACGTAATTTATTTCGGAGTAATCACATTTTTTCGAAATTGCACTCTCGATAATTCAACTTCTTCATGAAGACATCCGGTGCATCGATTCTCAAATCCATCAAATCGAATGTTACTGGCAGTCCCGAGATTGAATTAGTAGTCTCAATTAGGAATCTATTTTTATCGTCGAGAGCGAATTGCTATCGACGCTATCCTATCTACCTACGCTACGCCATAGCGAGGCACGGCAACGCGGATTTTACAACGTGTCTTGGTGTCGTACATATCGAGTGGGCGTAACAGCTATGTCGTGTTAATTAGAAGTCGGTACGTTCTCGCACTCCAACACCGGCGAGAGTAATTCCACTTTGGTCGTTTGCCGAGTCGCTATCTTCGCCGCATAAATGCGTATCAGACGGTGTACTGTAGAAATTATTGATAATTTGAAGTTCGCTCCATTCTATTATGTCATTACGATGTCAGAACGATGTCTTTAACATTTCTACAAGAAAATCAAAATTTTACATGACGAAATTATTTCTGATAATTGACCGGTGAGATATTCCATAACTAATTTCGAAAAATACTATAGAAACGAAAAACTGTTTCTTTTTTCTACTTTTTTTTCAAAAGTATATTAGAATAAATAGTACGAAGTGTTTTTTTAGTTTCTGTAAAATGTAAAAATAAAAATAGATTTCAATCCATTAGGATCATATAATTTTATAATTTTCGATTAAGCGTGTAATGTCTAGACACGCGTGCCATTGCATATGCACAACTGTAGAGGTTACAATTAATTCACTCAGAACTGTTTTGTTTATTCCACAAGTAACTCCGAGAATCGGAGTTGCGATAGTGACCGTTGCTACTTGCGGATCGATATGCGGAAAATTTGCATTAACGCGACGTGTGCCGCGACTAGTTAGATACCGGTTACGTAACATTGGTTACATATGCATTTTATGGAGGTTAACAAGTTACACAAGTGAATTGTTCGCCGGTACGACGTCACGTTAAATTATTCTGCAGCGTCCCGCTTGCTATTATTCCTAAGCCAGTTAATCCAGCATCCGTTTCGTCAGGACCATTGCATTCACTGTATTTTTCACTCTCGCCAAAGTGAAGCAAATTCCTGCTTTTACAGCGATTTTAAAAAAAATGCAACGCAATTTTTTCATGAGATTCCTTCGTTACCGAAATGACTCTACTGTCACTATAGTGTGACATAAAACGCATCAAAAATAGAAGAATGTTAATAAATCAGAATGTGCTTTACTTGATTAAAAAAAAAAAAACCATTTTTCGTGTCTGAAAAGCGAAAAGCGAGGAGCAGAATTATCTAGTCATCATGCGAAATACTGCTAAAACACTTGGCTGCATTTTATGCTCGTATAAGCTGAAACCGGTCGTTCTATATAAATCGAATCGGCGAACAATACCCGGTAATTGCAAACGGCGATCCAATTCGCGCCGTTCTACTCACCGGGTCGACTACAAAATTGCATTACGCAAGACTGCTGTACGTCTGTACGCTTAATACAGCTGGATTATTCGTGTCGGTCACCATGCGCGACGCGACACGACGCGACGCGACACGACGCGACGCTCGCGTCGATCACGTCGAAATACGGTTTGCGGGTCCGACCGAACTTTTCGGCAGTTCCTGTTTGGCACGTAAACGCATCAAATGAAAACAAACGAGACGCGATAGCGTCGCGCATCGAAACGATTCCCCGTGCACTTCCGGTCGGTTGCTCGCTCGATTACAGCGAAATGCCAACTGTATATTGTAACGCGCACGTTGGTATCGTAACGGGCAATATACCGCTTGTATACATATACACGTATATACGTGCACACACTACACACACACACACACACACACACGAGAGAGAGAGAGAGAGAGAGAGAGAGAGAGAGAGAGAGAGAGAGAGAGAGAGAGAGAGAGAGAGAGAGAGAGAGAGAGAGAGAGAGAGAGAGAGAGAGAGAGAGAGAGAGAGAGAGAGAGAGAGAGAGAGAGAGAGAGAGAGAGAGAGAGAGGAGAGAGAGAGAGAGAGAGAGAGAGAGAGAGAGAGAGAGAGAGAGAGAGAGAGAGAGAGAGAGAGAGAGAGAGATGTATTACGCGTCGTACAAGGTCGCCGTGCATAGTGTACGGGAGTTAGGTGAATCGCGCGCGCCGGCGACGATGTCGTGTTAATTACTCTACAGCCCGCTTCGAAACCCGTTAATCCGCCCGACCCATTGTCCTCGCCGACGCGCGTTCGCCGGCATTCGAGCACCCTGCTAATCCGCGAAAGTCGCGAACAAGGACGCCCGGGGACCGACAACGAAGGGATGATAGGACGAAGGGGAGGGTGGGTACGACTGCGAAATGCTCGCGGCTCAGTCGACGTTAACCCTTGACTACTCACGACCAGCATGGTTAACCATGTTCAAATTGGAGCGGCTTTCGCAGGGGATGATAGCGCCTAGGAGCGACGGCCCTTAACCTAATATCTTCATACAATTTCGGTGATTATCCTTTGAAAAAGAGAACGCTTTTTACGACTATGAATTATTTGAATGATCGACGATGATTTTCTCCTTGATGAAAATATTAGATATGTATTTATAATGCATTCGTAATATGGTATAAATAATTGATATTTAAAAATTTTTTTAATTAAAAGTAATATGTGTAATACTAAATTTATATTTTAGTATATCTATTTTTATATTTTTAAAAAGATTCGACATCACACATACACACACACACACACACACACACACACACACACACACACACACACACACACACACCACACAAATGGCCCCATTAAAAATTTTAGCAAAACTAAGTTAAAATATTTTATTTAACATATAGAAATTCAAATAACATGCATATAATTTATCCATAACAATTAATTGAATATGTAGAACGTAAGATTCTTCATTCAAGAGTAATTTTCTTAAGTTTTGAAGGAATTAGGCTAGACCGCTATTACGATGAGGCCTCCCTAATTGTTAAAGATTAATGACGTGTATGCGAGAAGGACGGAGCTGAGGGAGGGAGGAAGGGAAATCGTTAAACGTGGTGTTACAAGATAAGCTCGACAGGCACGGATGTACCAAACTCGGCTATAAATTCAACGAACCATTAATTTTCGGTGCCTTCACGCTCGAATATGCCTCGAATCTGGAATGTAAATCTCGACAATTTCTGTCTTCGCGGATCTCTCACGGACTTTTTGCGCGCGCGCTCGTTCCGCACGCGTGTATGTAACTGTCTGTCTGCGAAAAGTGTGGCATATATATATATATTTTCCAGGCACGTATCCGTGGCACGACGACGCGCGGAATGGTAATATGGCATATAATGTTTCGATCTCGCCTGAGGGAAATAACGTGAAATATTTCCGATTACCGGTGTCGCCCTTTACAGCACTTTATCGCGCACTATCGACTTTTAATCCTCCGAAAGCGCCGGAATTGTACGTCGCGAATACAACGTCGAATTATTCGCGTCGTCCGTGTTGAATTTGTAATTAGAAGTGGAATTTCGAAGTCGTCAAAATTATCGAAGCTGGCATCGAAACTGTCGACAGGCAAGTGAAATTTCGTTTCATCAAAGTAATATACGCGTACATTTATAACTGTAATTCGCTTCATTGCCTAATTATGTTTAATATGGACGCCGCTTCCGAACTACCATTTCATAATTTTTAACCAAGGCATCCCAAGTATCATAAAGGAACTTTACGAGGATCTCTCTCATCGATGATAAATTTAATCGTTCTTCCGATATATAATTGCGGCGCATCGCGATCAAAAGTTTCGAGAGATTTTGATCGGCTCTTAGAGGTAGGAAAAGTCCGGAAGGCGGAGGCGAAATTCTCAGGAAAAGAAAATCTTTTTTTCCGACGATGGCTCGCGAGGAATTATTTACTACCTTCATTTATCGGCTAATGACAGTCGTCGTCTTCTCGACGGGAACTTTCTCCGCTCGCGCGATACAGCCTTCACGACGACAAAAGAAGCGATACTTTTCCCGATATACCGACCGATAAATCATTCCATGTCCGTCTAAAGCCCGGAGAACGTTGACATTAAACGATTACCTGTCCCAAGGATGTACCACGATTGGCGAAGTCCTGGCGTAGGCCGTACCTTTATCAGTTTCACCTGTCATCTCCATCGTCATTCAACGGCTAATCATTGTCATTCGTGTCGTAATATCGTCTTAGAAAGATGCAATTATTTCCCTATCATCCCTTTGTCTTATTTATATGACATCAAACCTCTGGAGATCTGTTGCTTGTTAAACATAGAAACGTCCCGGCTAGCTTGACACTGACTAAACGGCATGATGGAAGAGTCTGTCGAGCGAAGTTGTCCGACTATAAAGGATATTCATACGTCACCCGTCGTGTTCTTCTTCCTAGAAGGTCTCTCTTGATTTGACGTTCCCTTTGAAAACATCGAGCGCGAGACTGGTGGAGGTTCTGGCACAACGAAAGATATATCCGCTGCACCTGCAGCATAACGATTCCGCAGAGTTCGCAGATTTAATAAAACGTCGACAAAAGTTTCATGCCAGTACCGGTACGAGTATTGATACACCAAGTATGTCTCGTCCCCGTCGTAACGTTGTACGCCATGTGTCTCGTAAATTTTAGGCGAGTATCTTTGATCGTATCGCGCGCCCTCCCGTTTAACTCGTCCATTCGATATTGGTTTAATAATAAAGGCGATAAAAATTTATGGCGTTACTTCTGAGAGAGTAATTTTCTAAATAAATGTACAATAAAACGCAAGTCCTCGTTAAAGAATGTCGAGAAAAAAATAGAGGACTTCGTGTTGTGTGAGTGAAAGCTCGAATGCGTTAAATTGGAATAACAAATGCGAAATGAGAGATATATATACGTAGAAAAATTGAGGTGCACGATTGCATAAAATATATTCGTCGTTTTCTCGAGAATAAAGAAAATTTTAAAGTAAATTGAGATAAAAATACGGATTTATGTCATACATTCACTTTAACAGGATTTTCAAAACTAGCACTCTACCTCTGGTGAAAATAAATGATTCATATATGCGCGCGAATCACAATTTTCCGCTCTATTCATTGTTTGTATTTCGAAGATAATAACTTCGTAGAACTTCATTTCAACGTCGCTTCTTTCCGTGTCTGCGAAGACCGACAACCGAATTATCACTTTTCGTCTGCGGACAAGCGCCGACAACTGAATTATTTCTATCCGTTCGCGTCTCGGCCGAAAGCCGACGACGACTAAATCGACGTCAGAGACGCGACGAAGGAAGCCGAGACGTTAAAAGACGATTTGAGTTACGAAAAAGAGAGAAAAAAAACTTGACTTTCGCATTTCAACGAGAAAGTGTTATAAATATATACCAGGTGGAAGTTCGCGGGCGCGGACTTATCGCTGCGGTCTCCGGGTATTACATTCAAATTACAATCATGGCGTGCAAGTGGCACCGGTTTAACGTACCGAAAAATTGAAATGGATTATTCGTGCTAACTGTTCGCCGACGCGTTTGGAGATTCAAGCGACCGAATCGCTTGGAATAATACTTGGCCGATTTGTTTCCGTGTCGAGAACTCGCGCGAGCATTATCAAAAATCGTGGCGTTCCGAGGCGCTCCTTTACAATGGAACCTTTTAAAACGTTTTCAAACAGGTTTACAGGGGAAAATTTATGTTTTTTCGAAAAGATTGACACTTCGACTTTCCGCTGGAGATGGCGGACGATCCGACACGCCGACGCGCGGCGAAATATGGTCCCCATTTCCGGATTCCGTACGTTTCGGCGCGGCTGTAGCCGGGCAGTATTAAATATGCGAGTACACAGGACGGAGGGACGGTGCGCGTCACAAAGGCGAATCATATTTCACGACTTAATTCGGGAACTTATCTCGCGACGGCGAGAGATTAGTTTTAATGGAATCGAATAAATTCTCGCTTTTCTCTCGCGCGCCTCGCGCCCGGCGCCGGCGTTCCGCGCGCGCGTGAAACCGCGCGGAGGAACCGCGTCATTTCGCTCGGTGTCGTCCTAATGTCGTGCGCCAGTTTCTAAAATATCGCGGTCATTAAAAGATGCGCGGCACTCGCAGCAGCAGTTCTTATTCCGAAGAAGACATCACGACATTTTCACCGTCGTCGGGACACAGCGTGGCCGGACAGCGATTATAATTCGCGCGAATAACGATCGGTCTTGCGCGAGAGATTTTACATACGAGCTAAATTATGAAAAACATGAAGTTTTGTTATTGGTATTTAAATATTAATATTATTGTTTATGAAATATTATCGTCAATAATTGATAATTGATTTGTTTGAGCATTAATATAAATACGATCAGTTATGATGACGAGTTCGAATGACGAAGGCAATCTCAATGGCTTTCAATTTCGAACAAATAAAAATCAGATCATAGAAACGTGCCGATGAGATGCCATTACTGACAATTGATATTGCCGTGACGTTGACACGGCGCATAATGTAAATCGACTTTAATACTTCGATATGAACTGTCAACATCATAAAATTCACGATAACCAAAAATAAATTTCTCTTTGAGAATTTAAAATAATAAAATATAAGAAAAATATTTCTTTAAACTGTACATTAATTCTCTGATGGCAGTCTCTTTTAATTATCTAATTTTTTACGTTTCTGTTCTTTCTAAAATATCGTATACTAATTAAATCTTATGTTGGCCCTTGTAAGTGAACATAAGATATATTTGTTGTGGCGATAATAAAATTCAGTTATTTGAAAATTTTATTTTCAGTTTTACAGGCTGTTATCGCTCGCATCCGCGACATCGATAAATTCGATGTCCTCTCGCATAGTCTGCTGAAATTGATCTCGTCATGCTCGAAAACGATCTCACGGAAGTTTCGCGAGGTGTTCTACGCCGGGGCGCATATATCGCGCGAAATATTTCCTACGGATGTCTGCTACGTCTTGATTAATGCTCGTGCCTTAACCCTTTATTACAAGCCTGTCAGCTGAGACCTAGGTAGGAGAGTAAGACGAAGAAGGAGGGAAGGGAAGGGAGAAAGAGAGAGAGAGAGAGAGAGAGAGAGAGAGAGAGAGAGAGAGAGAGAGAGAGAGAGAGCAAAAGGGGCAACGGGATCAAAACTACTCTCGACCGTCGGAAGCAACGATGACGAATGCTTTTCCTGACGCGGACTCTCGCACGAGAGAAAGAGAGGGAGGGGGGGAGAGAGAGAGAGAAAGAGAGGAGGAGGTGGAGAACAAAGGTTTCGCGATTCTTTCTCGTTTCGCTTTCGAGGTCCGCCCCGTGTCTATACGTGACGACAGAACTTCGACATTCTCGGAATGACCCTTGGGAAATTAACGAGCCGCAGATTCAATGCCAATTTACGCCGGAAAGATGTCTTCGCGCGCGATGAGAGAATCCTTCTGCGACTCGAATCATTTCTGAATGAAAATTGAAGATCTATTCTGAGGAGTTTTCTTGAAAAATTAAACGATTTTGTGAGATCGTTTTTTGTCTCTTGACAGAGACAAAGAAAATAATTGTTTTTATCTAATTTGGATGACGTTCCGTTAGTATCGATATATAAGAAATTCTACTTAACGTTTCCATATACCTAGATAGATTGTATCATTCATGCGAGAAGCAGGATAAAATAATTAAAAGACTAATGCTTTAGGGAGAGAAATGCAAGCAGAAGATTAGAAATTTCTTCCCAACTTTCTTCCTGAAATATATATATATATATATATATTATATACGCGTAAGAAAGGATTAAAAGTTGCGGAGGGATATGCGAGAGCGGGATTTTCAGCAGGAGTTTAATAGCGTTTTGTCCCCGCATGTATATTAAACGTATATTCACGCGAACGGAGATACCACGAATCTCCCTCTTTCTCTCGCATGTTAATCACTTGCGCGAACAGAAAGTGAGAAGATCAAGGGCATAAGAAGCGAGAAATTTACAAAAGACCCGCGAGAGGGAAGAAAAGGAAGAAGAACTCGAGTTCGGTCGTCGTTACCGGTGTGACTCGTCGTTTTCAACGAGTAAAAATTCTGGAACAGAAACAGAAAGAAAAAACAGTAATTAGCGCACGTCACTTACGTGAACAGTGCGTTCGCGCGTGAGAGCGATACCTTTATTTTCCCGCTTCAGCCGAGGAGCGTAGGAACTTCGTGTCAGAAGGTAGAATTAACATTGGAAAATGTTATGAGGTATTACCTTGATAATAAGGCCGGGTACCCGGCCCAGTCGTAAATCGATTCCACGATAGCGTGCGATAACCCGCGCGCGCCCGCAATTTTAGCCTCCTATACCCCAAGAATTTATCCTCCTCTGGGATAATACCGGAGCGCATCGTTTTAATGAAGAGCTACGAGCACTGCCGCCCCGAACTCTATTTTTTCTAACCGAGAAACCGATGCTAATAGTCGTGGCTACGGTCGTCGAGCAAATTGCGGACTCCCGCGAAATAATTAACGGTCGACTTGGAAAGTCCGATGAAATTTTCGGGACGACGGTCTTCTCCAAAGACAAATAATGTCATTCATTTAAGCTCGGAGAAAAACAGTTGCAATAATAAACGGCATTAGTCCGAGATATCTCTCGCCCTATGAAAAAAAATTAAAAAAAAAAAAAAAAAATTGTGACTAGGAAAATTCGTAATAAACCGGCAACATTTTCTCTCTTTTTCGCAAACCGAAGGTATTGCCGAAACTTAATCTCACGATATCTCTCGATTCTCTCTTTCTTTTCTCTCCCCGTACCGTCGCGTCGAAAAGGCGAATCGCTTCCTCGGACTTTTATGAAGACATGTCTTGCGGGTTTCCTATACCCGGTTTTCCTTCCTCGCGTCGGCATTTTTCACGCGAGTCGGCCGCCTCGCGCCGAAGGTCGGACGCGACGTACGTCACGGGAAATTTTCACCCATGCAATTCCTGCAGCTCGTAAATTCCCCGTTCCTGCGCCGTCCGCTTCACTTTGCTCCGCGAAGAAGACACGGTTAAGGAAGATGTACGTGTGAGTGCACAAAAGTATTAAGTCGTAACGAACCTGGCACTTGCCTCTCCATCGAGAGAGACCGTCGGAAACCGCCGACCATCTATTCAGCTGTGCTTTTCGCGTTAAACGTGATTAGATGAAATTTCATAGAAACAATAATTACAATGTTATCGTTTTAAGCACGAAAATGAATGAAAATAAGACGTGCACGTGGAGAGCGAAAATAGAAATACAAAAATTTGATAAATATTTTGAGAAAAAAATTGCATCGCTAGTTTAATTGTAATAAATGTTAATTTTAATTTTTCTTCGCTTTAATTATATTTTCGATAAATATGGTGTTCATCGTTAATTTAATTTTTGTCCTAAGTGCCTCAAATATATACTCAAATTATATCAGGCAAGGTAAAAATAACTGTTTCGTTCATCTTTTACTAAGAACATATTTGTTTCATTTTTAAACCTACTATCTTGTTGCATCGAGTTACAAAACTCACAATCAGATACCCGATACGAATGAAATGTGACGTATATAATGCGAGGCGAATTTCACCGGCGAGGATCTGTGCGACGATACAATGCGAGAGCAAACTGTACCATTTCCACGTCATTGAATCTCGCGATTGTCTCTTGCTCGTCGCAGCGATATATTTCAAGACAGCCGAAATTGTTCTTGTCGAGACGACCGCCGTTATGTCGTGGTATGCGAACAGCAGCAGTTCGGAGCTGAGATTTTCGCGAAACGTGGATTTCCGAAACTCTTCTGCCAACATTTGTCTCATAAACGACATATTCTGCCTTGTAAAACTTTCTTACCTTCGTTCTGATCTCCCCGAACGCGATATGGCGACATCGAGAGACGAAAGGTATTCCCGGCTAAATAAATATTTCGGAAATATTGTCAAAATTGTCGAGAACAAACGCGACGCTAAAAGTTAGTCAGCGCCGGCTTCGATTGTACAAGCGTCTCAATTTAACACGCGCGAGCGAGCCACGGCGATTAATCTGCCGTCAGATCTTGTGAAATGCGATATTTATATAGAATACGCCTGTATTTCCGACGTATGGCGTTGCCGGAAAGCGAGATTACCTTGTAAAGCCCGGCTGATATGTCGATATCCTGCGAAACGTATGTTCTGTCGACTCGCCTAGCCCATAATATTCGAACGAGAATCTATATCGCAGGTAAATAAATATGCAGGCTTTATTTGCAATGTCGAAGCGAGAAAAAAAAAGCTCTCGTAAAAATTGGTTCGCTCGATTCTCATCATCTCCTTTAACTAATTGATAATTAAAGACTCTTTAGCCGCACGGTGCTCCTCGTACAATTCGATTTCTCGCGCAACGATCCAGCAAGCAGACTGAACTCGTTTCGCAAATCGGTTTGAATCGGTAATAAATCTTTATCCAGACACGACGTTTCCATGTTGTTCGATCGTGCAGCTTCGGTTCCGCTTACAAGTACATAGCAGATGTTTGCCGGCGCCGAGACAGCCAATATACGGCGCTTTCGTGTGCTCTTCGTACACTTGTACTAGGTAGTTACGTTCATAAACGAAATACTTCGCCTTCTGTGTAGGCGAGCTCCGTGTTTAATCTCCAAATACGCACGCGCGCGTCGTTTAATCCCCGAAAGCCTGGCGACGGAGAGACTTCAATTTCTGTAATATCGCGGAGGACTTGGTGGGCGCAAAACCCACACAAAATGGAAGAATAAGGTATAGAGCAGATGAGTATGGTGAGAAAGAAGAGAGAGGAGAGAGGAGAGAGAGAGAGAGAGAGAGAGAGAGAGAGAGAGAGAGAGAGAGAGAGAGATGTTGATTCATTGGTTCCGTTGGTTTCAGACGGCGACCGACAACAACGTTCTCCCGAGGTACGAGAATCCTATGCGATTCGAGAATACGAGTTTATTCAAAAATTCATGAATATCCCTGCGCGACGCATTCGACGAGTCGGGTGCGCCATAGATCCTAGTAAACTCGCCTCGTGTATTCGTTTCTCCAAAGACTGGTAATCGATTTTCTCGGGCATTCGATTCGGACTACTACGAAACAGCAGCATTGACGATAACCAAGGAGAAGGGGAGAGAAAGAGGAAGAGCAAAGAGAACGGAAAGGACAGAAGAAGGAACTGAGACGAAGGGCGAGAAAGGATAATCGAAGACGGGTAAAAGGGGGCGCAGCCTTCCATTTGTCATTCCGCTGATGGCATGTCTGGAGAAAATCGCGAAATAGGTCCGAGCCGATCGTGCTCGAATTCCCCGTGGGACTCTTGTCGAAAAGCTCAGCGCTTTCGAGTCGTCGGCCCTCCCCCTCCCGCTTTTTTTATCCCTCGTTGCAAAAGTTGGCCTGCCATTTTTTTTTTACCCTGATGCGTCCGTCTCTCGAGAGTATTCACCCTCGATAGTCTAAACGATACTTTTTTCCATTTCCTTCCTTCCGTCCTTGCGACAGGATAGCTTTCGTCCATCGAAGGATAATCTTTAAAACTAAACTCTAAGGTCGAGACGGTAATAGGATGAGAAAGAAGCAAACGTCAGAAACAAACGCGATACGATAATATAAGTACTGAAAAATAAAATATTGGATTCATTATACGCGTACAAATTCCATCATCATGGCCGAGATAAAACAATTACATTATGATGGACGACAAGAAATCCATTTTGATCTCCCCTGTACTACGCCAACTATTCCGATGTAATGTAACCGAATGGGAAAGCAGAAATCCGTAGCAAACGATTGTGTTCTTTAAAGAGTTGATTGCATTTCTCGTGATGCCCAATGGCAGCTTCCGACATCTCTCGTACGTGTCTTCCGCAGTCTTTCGCTTCGGTTTCCCGACTTCTTCCGCTCCTAATCCCCTTCGCACTATGTGAGATCAAACATTATATAATTCCACTGTTTCTCCAGAAAAATGTAGTTCTCTTTGAAAAAGTTAGATCCCGATCGATGAACGAGAGACCATGCGCCAAAAATTTAGTATCGTCAAATTTTCACTTTTTTAAATAATAAAATCTGAATGAAAGAAAATTCGATTGATTTTGCCATTTTTGGAAAAAATATAAAAACCATTCATTTGTTTCATTTTAGATTATCTCGTTTAAATTCGATATCCTAATCGCCGGTGATTTCAGTCTGTCTGCAATCCTAACGGCAAAGTTAGGTTAATATTATTAACATCAATAAATTAACTTTCGCAAGCTCGATTAGCCGTAAGCCATTAATGTAGCTGTAACTTGGATTAAGCTCGCGCGCAAGACGTATCACGCGCCGTTATCAAGCGATGATTAAATTTTCATTCGCGTGCGTCTTCGTCGAGGATCGATACGGTAGCGATCGAGAGGGTTTCTTCTCCGTCAATGGAAGGACTGAGAAATTCGAATTCTATCCGCTGCCGTTCACCCTCCATAAACTCTGCTCGGTAGATTTCCTTCTCCATCCCTCCCCACCTCCCCCCCCCCCGGCGCCTGATGCACCAGTTAAATTTTACGGTAACGCACATGGTGGGAGGGAGAGAGGACGAGGTCCACGACGTCGCGCCGGGAGTGGGCCCACCTTAGTCAAATCGATGAGGAAAATAAAATGAGCAAATGTTCCAAGTGCATTCCCTTTATTGCCTCTTCTATCGACACTTTCGTAAATCCTTAACCCACCCCCGTCGGCATACTAAAGTCGCTGTCGCCGTCTTTACGGGCTCACGGACGGACTTTACCCAAGTGCCAGAAGAGTAATGCCCTCGCGCTCAACTCGAGAAATACGTTGAATAGAGAGGAAGATGGAGAAAGGGGTCGAACGGAACGGTCGTAAGTCTGTGACTTGAGATTGATGCTACAGTTAATACTATTATTTATCGTATAACTCGCTAAAACTGCGAGCTCGTATCGTAATAACAGCCCGCGTCTCTTCCAACTTTTCGTGCTGTTGCTATGGAGCTTCCCCGCGCGAGCTCGTCCACGGCATGGCGTAACGCCGATAATTAAATCTGAAAATTGACGAGTGTCAATTGTGAAAAGTGAAAAGTTACATGACCGTGTCCGCCAGGTAAACTTCGTTGCTGCGTTCCCGTTAGAAAATGACAGCCGCCGCAGAGTTTCGATCCGATCTCTCTGAGAAGAAAAAAAGGGAAAAAACGAGCGGCCCGTGCTTTTCATGCTTGGAAACAACCGCGCGGCTGTCGTATAATGAAAAAGACCCAAGGAAACTAGGCCAGATTTTCCAGTGTGCGTTGCTCAAAACGTGGCGAAAACGAGGCGAATTCGTTGTACCGCCGCGAGCATTTTTACGACATTTGTCGTTCTCGTGTTCATACAATACTACTCGCGACGCCATAATTATTTACAAAACTGAGAAACTGATTCATCCGACAATGAATTCATATTATCGAATATTCGAGTGATAAAATTATTATAAATTATAAATTATTATAAATTACAAAAAGGCTCCTCGAAAAAAAAAAAAATAAGTCGATAATGTACTCGTTAGGTATACCGTTCGTTCGTTCAATAAAGACTGATTACGTCGGCAAACATTTTTAATATGAAAAGTTCGCCCGCTGGGAATGTAAATTGAAATTAAAAGGCACGGGGGTGATCTTCGCCATGAGGCGAATGATTCAAGGCGGCTTCGTGCCGAGTTTATATTTCGGTATCCATGACATTAAGTATAAGTTAGTAAACGCGCGCAAACTTTATTCCAACGAGGTTTGTTACATTTTCGAAGGCGCTCGCTTAATCAGAACGGAATTACGTAAAGAGGATGAAACTCTTAGTGTAAGAACTGCGACAGCTGCGCGAATAACTTCCGTCAGCCTGTTGCACACCCTCGCACCCTCGCCGAGACAGCAGAAAAAAGGATCGATACCCCTCTGTCGACAAGATGATAGAAATTTCAGAGTAGGCGCTAACTCTATATTTCTTATTACGGTTGCAAACTGCTTCTTAAATAATCTATCATGTTGATAATAAACTTGCCGTCCTGCCAGAATGGTTATTTATAAAACTTAATAGTTCGTCACTAGACACATCATGTAACAATATCGAACCTGATATCTAATATTGAATATTCTATATATATTTTTTATATTGAATATTCTATATAAAATCAAGAGTGACACTAACAGTTATTAAAATATTAAATACAAATATTAATATGTACTTATCATATGTAACTCTTTTATCTATGTAATTGTTATATATACATATACGCATAAAACTACTGCTTATATATTAATATAAAATATATATAATTATATATATATTTATATTATATATAATTATATATAATATTATTCTCATTATATTTTCTATATTCTTTTATATTTTATTATATTATATTTATATACTAATCACCAGCTCTCGATTATATCTTCTTGTTAATTCTAAAGAATTTTGTATTGATCGCTATACAGAGCGTTTCTGTCGGGTTTCTCTCACAATTTTTTTCTCTCTTCCTCCCCGTAATTACCTCATATATAAACTGCGTGCTCTATAAAACATGTATCCGTCGGCCGCATCCCAATTTTTTATTCAAAGCACTTTGCGACTTCGCCGTTTTTGAAAACTTCCCGGCACATACCACGTTCCACGTTCGCGACAGCGGAAGTTACGGAGAGCCTTCCGTTTGGGCTCTCACTTAAAACTTATAAATGCAATCCGGTCATGATGTTTGCCCGTCGATGACTTTTCCACTTGCGTTCCTCTCCGGTGCCTGAAGATTATTGACCCGACCGCGGCGGGATGTATTCCAAGTCTTCCCAACTTTCCTCTGGAAATTCTATTTCCTCCAAAAATGATTTCACTCCTCCCTTCGTCCCTCTTCCCTCTTCTTCGAATTGCGGAGAGCGATGGCGAACGGGGAAAACGCTTTAAACCACCCAGAGATTTCTTCCGGTGAAAAATCTCTGGATTTTTAATTCAACCTACGACCCAGAGAGTTGCATCGGTAAAGCTATGCACGTGACTCTTCCGGTTGGCGAGAGCTACTTTTTCAAAACGTCCCTTCGATTCCTTTTCTATTTATATCTTAACAAAATTACTTTCTTTTATGAAAAAGAAAGAATAATTTTAGGATCATTCTTCGAAGAAATTGATTATAAGTCTCTCAATGTTTAATATACGCGATTAATTTGAAATTAAATATTTTAATACAATCGTATTTTACGTAATGCATTTCTGAGAGACTCTTACTCTAAAAATCTACATAAAAAATCCAAAATTAATTTTTTTCAAGAAGAATAATTCGTATTATCTTAATTTCTGCGAGATGCGTTTTTAATATTATTATTTGTATCGCGGTTTTTTTAAATATGTATAAAACGCGAGTAATAGTACTAATCGATCTCTTTCCAAGTTTTGTCCGAAACTAATTGCAACAGTGTCTCGCAGCGACCGCAGTATGTTTGTTTATTAGCAGTTCGCGAAATTCATCGGGCTTTTGGGTCACGTTTGCACACAGAAACTAGGCACAAAGTTCGGTAACGGGCACGTGCGAAGGAATCGATGTCGCTGCATTCGTATGCATGCGCTGTTAGCGAACTGCATCCTGGGTTATAGCGGGGCGATGTATGTTTACACGCTGTTATAAAGCACGACTGGCAAGATGCCTGACGGAGCACACTTGTTCGAATTCGCGAGAATTGCATCGAAGGGTAGTTTGAAATCGGAGGTTTGCTCAGCTGCATTCGCTCAGTTGCTTTGTCTTGTTATATAATTTTATAATATTCTCCTTTCGAATCCAGGAAACCCGGCGCTTCCTTACACAAAAATTCTTTCTTAAACAATAATTTCAACAAAATCATGACAAAATCATTGTACAAAATAATTTATAAGTATTGGTATAAGACTGTAACTTTCTTTCGTTTCATTTCGTCCCGTCGTGGACGTGGACGGGGACTTCATATGAGAAAAACGAATATCTTCAATTTTCTTATAGTTGGATAACATTCGCTTCGCGACGTGTGCAGCGGTAAAATAAAAATCAGCTTAGCGCGGAGGTAACGATTTTCGTGTAACCGCTGCCGTTCGCATTTATCAGCCGGCCATTTCATTTCGGTAAACGCGCACGTCGCTTTCGTAATCCTTTAAAATAATATCATCCGCGGTACATCCGCGTTACATCTGGATTTTCTGGAATTGATTTACAACGCCGAATGTGTGCACGCACGTCGACGAGGATTCGTCGCGGTTGGTACATCTGTTTGCGTCGAGTCGTTTAAATAAGTAAGAGTGATATAAACACGTACACATGTGGAAAAGACTTCCGACAATGGTGTATTCGATGTGGAAAAATCGAAACGCCTATATATTATTCGCCAAGATATATAAAATATTTAGGAGAAATATATCCCTTGAATCATTAAGGAAAGCAAATTGAAAGCGAAAATTTTACGCGAAGATTTTTTTGCGTTGTGAAAAAATTTAGGAGTTACGTATGCATTTAAATGCTGTCACATTGTATTTTTTTAATAAAATCACTTCACACGCGTACATACTCGACTGAATGGAATTAATTTCATAACAAGCAATTTGATCGTCGCGCGAATTATGCGTGACGAATATTTCCACCGCGATTTTTATCATGCAGTCCGACGTATTATTCATCGTCGCATATACGTGTAATCCGTCGAAATATATTTCAGTCCCGGATGCTCTCCATCCGGTTCGCTTCTTCAATTTATGAGTGAGACAGAGGGGAGAGGCAGACGAGCGAGTGAGTGAGTGAGTGAGAGAGAGAGAGAGAGAGAGGGGTGCAATGAACAAAAAAAAATGGAAAATTCATTGGAACGATTATTCGAAGCGGCGGTTTCGCTCACTCGTCGACAACTCGTATGCTTTTCGGCTTACGTAAAATTGAATTCACCGGGAAATTTTACACCGACCGTGCTATTGCATTTCCGTCAGTGCTTTTCAGTTCCTAACCGCACGAGGAAAAGAGAGCATGTGTATTATGCGTATGTGGGCGTGCGTGAGGGAGTGTATGAGAGAGAGAGAGAGAGAGAGAGAGAGAGAGAGAGAGAGAGAGAGAGAGAGAGAGAGGCAGGGATGGAAAGAGGTTTATTCGACTTTATGTACAGCGCGAATAACTTTCGTAGTTCTTTTTTTCTGCTACCCTCTTTTGATCGACTTCCATCTTATAAAGATGATATTCTGAAGGTTCTGTCGGTTTATGATGATCTGATAGCGATTGAGAAACCCTCTCACATGATGATACGAGCTTCGAGCTCCACGTTTTCCGATCTCATCCGCGAACCTGTCGCATTTCCAAGCGGACAACGCGACGAGAATTTGACAGTCACATCGAGCATATTGCACGTTTCCCGGTCGCATACATTATTAGAATATCGATTAGATTATCTGACGTGTATAACACATTCGTGGATATCGAGATATCGAGACAGCGTGAAAATTCTGAGTGGAAGCACTAATAAAAATATTCTAAAACGAAATGAATCTAAAAACTATTAATCTAAGTATATCTGTGTATTTTAGTACAACCTCGTTTCTTCATATATTGATATTAATGATATATAAATATGTAATAACTAATCCTTAAATATACGATAATTATTTTATTAATACGTATATTAACATATATATTAATAATATTTATATTAATTTATATCTATACATAATATAGATTTATAATATTCAATATTATATTATATTATGTAAATCTTAAGGATTTATCATATAGAAAGTTAATAAGCGGCGGTAATATAAATATTGAATTAAAAACCCTGCTAATGTAAAAAAATTATAAATAGATTCTCGAAAGCCATTAAATAAATATAGTAATTAATTACATACAAGTAATTATAGCATATGCGACTTTCGAAAATCATTTGCAACATATGTCAATTGTCATATGTTGTTGTCATATCTCGTTAATATATTTAGTTACATACACGATCATCTCGACGATTTTATGTGATCAGTAGTAAAAGATGCACTTGTAGTAAATGTGGTTCCGAGATTCAAAAATAATTCGAGACTGCACGACAATTAGTTGATTAATATTTGCGACAGAAATATATTCGCATATTAATTTACTAGCGGCGCTGGTGGCACATTAGTGACATAAATTTTCGACTGAACATCGACCGAAATATTGGCTTTAACACAGTAATAAAGAATACACCATTGATAATGCATATATATTCTATTAATGGTCACGTTATATCAATATAACGGTTAGTAATTAGTTCGTTACGGGAAAGTATTCATTATTATGCTGCGGTTTTTCGCTTTAAATACCAATTGTGTATGACTTTGGGGAATGTTTAATGGCAAAATTGTCCAAAAACACGCCAACCTATATTTCGACGTTCCAAAATATACATTTTTATATATACATAATACATTTTTGATAAACTCGATTGCTTCTGATTGATGATTGAATTTGATGTAATAAACTACGTGGAGCTAATCTCGGTTAAAGCGAATTATCCTACTCTGTTTATATCGGTCATCGGCGCCGATAAATACTACCAATTTGCATCACAGTGCAAATTAACGGTTCGATTAACAGTTCGCCGAGTGCGAATCGATTTTCCAAACGGTGCCGCTCCGAAATCGGGCGGGCACGAACGCGACCATGGGCCGTCTGACAAAGGGCGAACGGTGCGAAGCCTCCCCCGATAAGCCCGAGGGTTGCATCCGGAGAATGTCGCGGAGACGCGGTACATGATTAATCACTTTCCGACATCTCTTTTACGCGTTCCCGACCGCGCTCGCATACCCATTGACGGACGGATCGCATTCGGGCATTTCGGGAAAATTCACTCGGAATTTCAGCATCGCTGGAAGGTGAATCCTGGCCGGCGAATCTGCACGCGAGCGCCGTCGAATAGATTGAAATGTTTAACCGCGGTTGGACGGAACATCAAAGCTTTACAGCTCTGTTTCCGCGCCCGTTTCCCCGCAATAACGAAAGGGAGACGGAAAAAGATGGACGAAAGGTGAGTGGTAGGACGAAGAGCTGAAGAGAGAAGGAGGATACGGTGGATGTACGTCAAACTGTACAAGGAAAAAGATGGAGCGATAATGCATCGTCGAAGAAAAGTCTACAGCAGAATATACGATCGAAAGAAAGAGAGACAGAGAGAGAGGGGGGGGGAGGGAAGGGAAGAGAAAGAGAAAGATAGGAGATAGATGTATTGCCGAATACGAATCGATTTGAATCGTCGAGTCAGCTTCCACAGACGTTTCACCGTGTCTATATTGCGTTTGCAAGAACGACGAGACAGCCCAAAGAAATTCTCATACGAACATACTACGACACTTATATTTATTGTTAGTCGTAAGTTCGCAATTTTGAGGAAATGTAAGTAATTCTACTGGAACCGATTAAAAGTTTCGCCTTTTCCCTCTTAATAAATATTTATAATTTTACTATATTTCTGTCAGTCTAAGTGAAAAAGAGTTAGACTTAAATATTTGACAAATCTCATTATGTTTCTAAAATCCTTAAATTGCAATTAACTATATGATTACGTAATGCGTACAGCTATTAAAATTAACTAACTAAGCTATGCAACGAGTAATTTTAATTATAATCCGCTTTAAACTCGCGCGCGAGACAAACGTCTTTTTTCTTATTTTGAAACAATGGCTTGTGTTGCCTGCCGACATGTAAGCTAAAATCCACGTCTCGTAATTTAAAACGTTCTATTTTTGTTTACGTTGCTTTTCAAGAGAAAAACGTAGAACTCATAGCTACAATTACGATACCCCGCGCGTTTGCACAAGTTGCATCAAATTTTTCAACAAATTTCAGGTGGCCAAATGTTACGGAGAATTGTTCGCGAAAACTTGCGAAAATCCGCGAAGGCACGCGCACGTTAAAATGTCAAGCTTAGCAAACTCCATCGTTTTTCATTTTATTTAGTTAGCCTCCGTTGGAAAAGCGCGTTCGAAAACAGGGTACATAAGAGGGACAAAACCGTGCGCAAAATGGATTTCTTTTAGCCTATATTAATTCACTTCGCGCGGGAAGCGCGAACTCACGGTAGTGGAAACTTATGCGAATAAATGAAAAAGTAATGCACCCTTGTCGGATGCACGAGAGCTGAATTTTGCACGGGCGACGGACGGAGTCCGTCTGCAGCGAAGAAGTGAGTAATTATACAGTAGCCACTGGTCTGCTCTGGAATTCATAGCATGCGTGCAGTACCGCATGAGTTCTGCAAAAAGCAGTTTAAGATAGAGGTAAAAATAACGAAGTACGTGTCAGTCGTAACAGGGAACAATTTCATTATCAGTAACAAAATTACACGTACGTTGTTCGATGTGACTCAGATTTAACGTACTTTCGTCAGATTCGAGCTGCTCTTCTCTGAAAATGTGTGTTGCGCGCCAAACTCGTATTTCGTGAGTTTTCCATTATGACACCGGTGTCAACACTGTCAACTGTATCGGCTCGGAGCGAAAACGACGATAAAGGAGAGACGAGAGACACCAGAGTTCAGGGAGAGATCCATTTTGCGCGCGCGTGCGTTAACTGTTGAATCCGCTGCAGGGAAATTCTCACGTCGGGAAAGCGTCAGTTGGAAAATGGTAATCGGCAAACGGGTTGGAGTACACTCGGCGTCATTATGACACGCTGGCTGTCGTCCCGCACCATCCCTCCCCCCGGGTCCCTGCTTTGTTTTTATCGAGGAATTGGCACCAAACGAACCGTGCAGACAATCGAGAGGACACTCCACCGTCCGTCCGTTCTCATTGCCGCGAGGCGTCCCCAAGTTTGTTCGAGTTTAATTGAGCTTGAAAGTTTCCGACTTGTTGTCCGGGTCCACCTTTTCGATACCTCCGCCTTTTGCCACCCTCTCATTCCACCTCGTATCACGAATCTTTTCCTGACGCTGTCCTGAAAAACAGGCCTGACGGCCGTGAAAGGTATTCTGAATCTCTCGATAATAAAATGCCAGTTTGACGACATTTCATTTGATCACAGAAAGAAAAATAAATCTTTCGATCTCGCCTTTATAAGTAAAATTTAGCTCGCTGAACTTTAACAGTTTTATTGGCAAATCTAAAGATTTGGCCAAATTTGAAAATAATTTTGTTCTTCTAACAACTAACTTGAACATCGAACATAGTAAAATATAGATCTGAAAATAATTTTGTTGGACCATAAAAATTATTATATAAGAAACATGATACTACAAATATTTTTTATCTTTCAACAAACAAGACATCGTAGATACAATAATTTTGAAGGCCCAATAAAATTATTTTCAGCTCTGTATTTAGGTTTAAGGCAAATTTTTAGGTTTGCTAACAAGAATGTTCTTTCCGTGTATAAATTCGGTTGACAATGTAGACAATTTAAATTAGCAAGTGTGGTTGACTGTGACTGACTGCGGTTAAAACGTCACAGCCAACATCAACGATACATTGCCATGTTCATTAATGATTGGGTATCTGCGGGGAGTGGCGATAAATCAATCGTTCTCGCGGCCAAGTTTGACAGGTGCATTACCCGTTGCTTGTACATATGTTTTCTTAAGTAACGCATTGCGCGTGGCGATCCGACACGCGGCCATTATCGAATTACACCGATCGCAGAAATTGGATCGCGATCGTAAAACTTGTCGGCCGGCGAACTAGCTAATTGCCGTTTAGTGTCTTGGGCGAACGAGAGAAAGGGAAATAGCGAGGTGGGGAGGTGAGGGGAGAGGGAGGGAGGATGATCCCGGGGATTGTTCTCGAACGCGGCGAGGGACGGAGCATTAATTAAAACAGCGAGAACGAAAATAAAACGCAGTCGATCGACCGATGCGAAAACGCTTGAATAATTCAGCACCAAAATGTCACGGTCGGATAAGCTTCATCGCCTCGCGCGCACTGGAATAAATTAATTCGGGATCAATTAAAGTCGCGCTGGATCGCGACGTGCTGGGTCAACCGGTTTGTGCGATCTTTAATGCGAGTTCTGTTTTTCTCGCGTACCTCAGGGCATCAGGCATAAATTTTCGAACGACCAAACAGCCAATTCGTTTTTTTTTTTTTCCTTTTTCCTTACTTCCATCCAAAATACGTAAAATTCCATCAACCGACGTGTCCCTGCAAACGTTTTTCGGTTTTTTTCAAATGTTTTACTTTGACTTCACGCGTCACGATATCACGGATCTCGTATCCCGAAGAGAAGCGCGACGCGAGCGCTTTTGAAACTTGTTATATGCAATTGCAACAATTGAATCCTGCCCGGTTCACCAAGTCAATTGTTCGAGCGTACTTTCAAATTTAGACAATGGACCGAGCCCAGCGAGAAACTCATTAAACGAGCCCATTTATATAAGCAATTTGCGCATGCAGGGAATGCGTATTCGCGAGCCTGGAATCAAACCACGCGGATAAAGCGTATATAAATATTATTCATCGTCGACAATAATTACGCTCTATTCACGGGACACCGTCGAAATTGCCGTAACTATTGCGATTGTCATGTAAACTTTCTGATTACGCACTACGAACGCGTAAAGCAAGCGAGCGCGGTCGGCGTTTAATTTACCAAAACTTGTCTTACAATATGGCATTCCGCACGCGCCATTATTATTTACGTCTGTGTTCATCCGTATATTTATCCGTAATAACCGGACGTCGTTGATTCAGACACCGTCAAAAGCTTTTACAATCGATCCTCGCGCCCATGATTTGCGAATTTTCATACTTTCATCGCCTGCAACGACAGCGTTGAAGAGAGAGAGAGAGAGAGAGAGAGAGAGAGAGAGAGAGAGAGAGAGAGAGAGAGAGAGAATAGAGACACATTAAATTGGCTGGCTGCTGCCAAACGCCGCCGAAATGCACTTTATCGTTAATATCAATGCGCTCTATACATGACATGTGCCATATATATGTTCAACTCTTTCAGTCGAAAGCAGGTGCACGTAAATTTATTTATCGCTGCGGCATCGCCATTAAACCGCCTCGCTATTAAATCAACCGCGAGATATCTCGTTTCAACTGTGCTCTGCATTTTACGCAATGCCTACATTAGCCGTCCGACCGATCGGTTTCCCGACGCGACACCAGCGGGTTTTCGGCCGGCTTTAAAAAACTAAAAACGAACGAAAGTGTCATCGTCTCAATTATTACGTACGCTTTACCTACGCCGAGCAATCTAATCTCGTTTCTCATTCGAAACTCCTACTGAAATAAAAATATCGGAAATACATACACAGTAAAGTGGAAAATGATTTTTTTATTGCCGAAATCGAAGTACATATGCGCCGGCAACGACGAACAAATTATTTATCCATTATTTAGAAACTTCGGCCTGTCATTTTATCGAGTCCATCGTGTCATCATTAAACATAAATAATTGATCATTATTTTTTTCCCTCTTCCTCCAATTTCCCTCTTCTCTCCAATTACCGTGAATTTTTATTAATTCACGCGGACTCGCCGCGAAAACGTGACGCGAATGCCGTTTAAACTTGGAACGCAGCAAATATTTAAAATACTCGATGAGAGTATGCGCTCTTTACGAACGTAGTAAACGTGATCGTCAGTTTTAATCGCTATCGGGGTATCGTGTCAGTGCCTGCTGGTCGTGTCCCACGTTTCCAATTTTTTTTCGTTGCGACCTGCAATAAAGTGGATAATCATCGACATAAGGAAGGGGTGATTGGACCAGCAACGTATCTTGTCAGTCATGCAAATCGTAGGTATCGTGTACTCGTGTAATATTTGTACGCTTGACTTAATTTATCAAATCCTTGTCCGAATTCATGGAGTCTGTATCTCTATTATCGACCGTTTACGACGCTGTAATTCATTTCTAATGATACAACCAACTGACCGCAGCGTGTTACCACGTACGCAATAATCTATGAGTAGAACATCCCTCTCCTCTCAGTAATAAAAGAGGGTAAAATACTCGAGAAAAATAGATCCGTTGTGCAATTTTATTTTCCTCCCAAAGAATATTACAGTGTATTTCATTAACATTTTTTTTTTTATAGAAAAACTAGAAATAAACGTATAGAATAACTGTGTTTCAAAAAGGGACAAAGAAAAAGGGAGAGAAGAAGAAAAAATATATTTTGCTTTCTCGATTAGAATAATTTGAATATACAGAGTCGATAATATTCCGTCCTTATTCCGTTCAATTGTCAAAGTATAGAAATATCAATTTTGTCTCTCAAGGCTTTAATTGCTAAGTAGCCAGAGCACCGTCTGCTAATGTCTGTTATTATTAATCATGTAAAAAACTTTCGAAAGGGGTAGTCCGATTACACTCACAGCATAATCATCGTGGCATCGAACGACCGTGGCTCAACCCTCGTTACCGTCAAGACGTAACGGAATTACCATCGATTCTCCGTAGTTGCTTTTAATTAATGCGATTAATGAACCCAGCGCTAACCGTCCGAACGCGTTCGGACTATCCGGTCAGGCCGCATCGCGACTAGACCGACAGTGTCGTCGTGCTAGTTTGATTGTTCAAACGGGAAATTGCGAATTCCATATTTATGGCGCGCCTGGCTGAGAGCTCCGTTCGAGAGCTTTTAAATAATGCAGACAGCTATTCCTATTTCGCGCGACGACCAAGTCTCCGCAGCGAGTTTCGGCTCTGTCTATTCAAGGCAAGGGACTTTTTTTCTCTCTCTTAAAAGTTGCGGCCACACAATCTCCCCAAAAATTGATGACAGTAATATGTGAAAGTTTTAACGTTTTAACGTTTTTGGTCCGACGAGTATAATCGCTTGGATTTGAAACATTTTCGGAAACACTTTTGCAGAGTGCGGCACGCATTCCGCACACCGCATTCTCGCGTAACATCGTTTAAAGAAACACTTTTTGTTGAAATATTTAAAAGACGCGGAAACGCATACCAACGACATTCGTCGCGAAATCGAAATATGTAGAATAGGCTTAATAACTTAATTTAAGTCTCTTGTATTTGCCGTCGTTGTTGAAATTCCTCGCTCCGCTCCGCGATCCCATTCTCCAAACCACCCTCTCCCCCCTCCCGTCTGTCGCCTCGCTCTTTGTCTCGACTTTCGCCCGGCCTTTTATTTGCGTGAATTCAAATTACGTCGAGCGGCTTTCCGCAGTTTCTGCCCAGACGAGGATCCTATTGCCCTTAGAAAATGAGATAAACGCCAGGCCGATAAATTCCATTTTGCCCTCTTCTTTACCGTCTCCCATACCGTGATCCCGACACTCGCCCTGTCCTCTCCCTCCCTCCCCCCGGCCGTCTCTTCAACGGATGATACTACTTGATTATACGATAACAGCGGACCGGCTGTGTTTAACTTTCGGGTCGGCAAGAAAATGAGATTCCCGATTGCCGACGTCGTCGGATTTATGTTACGTCCGCGACGGTATCTCGTTGCCCACGCCGTCTTACCGTGAATCCGGTTGCCGATAATTACGAGCGTTCTCTTCGTTAGCCCCGAACGTCCCGCGCATTTTCCGCACGTTGATCATGCTTACAGATTTTAATTTAGCAACAACATCCTTCAAGATCGGGCTCGAAAATGAGATACGCGACGATTAGAAAATCAAGCTATATCAGCGCCTGTGAAAATCACCGAAGTCACAAACGGAGCTGCACTTATTTACTCTTGGTTCGCAATCATGATAAAATTTTAAAAATTAATGACTTTATTTCATACTCTTATATGCCATGTTCCTAAACTCGCATTCATAAAAAAATTTTGTTGACGCAACGATAATAAATATTTTAAGCATATTCGGTCAAATTTTTAACGACAGTTTCTTAACATTATAAGAAGTTAAATTATCCCAACATACAGATAATGTGATTTAGATCGCGCTAATTGTCACAAAAAGAATATATAAAAGCCAGAATATATTTCCAGCTATTTATAGATATCTGAATGATATTTATAACGGAAGCTGTTTACAATAATTCTATTTTAAAAAATAACAAAATTTCGCAATATACGCGCGACATGGTTAGTCATTTATGTGATTTGTGTATATTTATTTTTAATTGTTGAAAAAAAAAACCGCGTCTCGCTACGGTCGTTTAAAAAAATTAATATCGTAAAAGTGAACATTTTTTACAATGTTACCGTATTCGGGATATATAACGTGGATTTTGACGCTCCTGAAAACACTCCGCTCAGGATAAAGAGCCGTTGGGAAAATATTAACTTTACACAATAAACATTTTATTTATTCGTGCTCGACCACGCCAAATACGCGCGCATGCGTTCAAAGGAAAAGTTTTATCCCGCGTCGTCGTTCGTGTTATTTTTTTCAAAACTTGTTTTCCAGTTGCACGTTGCCATCTGTTTTCATCAACGCTGTTGAAATAGCGTGATATAGTTACACGTCATTAATCGTCTCGGCAAAAATATTTGTTTAGCATTAATCGGAATTGCTTAATAAATTTTTCTTTCCCAATATATATTTTCAAGCAGGATTTCTAAACACATAAATTATTAAAGAGCATTTTTTTCTCTGATAACCGGCGAGTTTCCTATTTCGACAATGCTTGAAATTAATTTTAATTGTAGAAGTAATGATTCTAAAAGTGATAATATTAAAGTTCCTGGCGTAAAATGCATTTACACCACGGAATAAAAATTCATCCAATTCTTACGAGAATTCATGAGCGCTAAATAAATAACATAAATAAGTAAACGTAAAATATATGATCAATCTCAGTCAAGTTATTTACGTGAAGTTATTTACATTATGCTATGTATTCGATATTAAAAAGTCTATTTATACGAAGATGCGATGGACGTTTTTACGACGCAAAAATACGCCGACCGCGGAATAAAACATTGAGCTTCATAATCGCGATGAAAAAAGAGTCTGGACGTATACGGCCATACGGTATATCGATTAGTCGTCGAAGCGAAAAAAAAGTCACGGAAATCATAAGTGCACACGCGATCCTTTATTTTCATTATAATATACGGACGCCCGTATGTGCCTTTCAACTTTCGATTCCTTGTTTCGCGATACTGCATTTGACCATGCAAATGCATAAAAAAAAAATCGCGGAACTACTTTACAACATTTGAGAATAATGACAAATTTATATAGTAAAATTCGTATAAAAATTAATGAGGGCGCACATTAATTTTCGCTTTTCTTCTCTCGCAAACACGTACAAATTGTATTTTTATTTTAATATATACAACGAGCGGGAAAAAGAGGACATGCGTCACTGGCATCGTGTCATCGGCATCATCTTCGCACCTCGACGTCACGAGCGTTCGATCGTGAATTATACGCCGTTGAGAAATTGTTTGCGGCCACCGGGGTTGACGCGCGACACGGCCGTGTTCATGACACATATTCGAAGATAAACGCGGGGAGGGCAAATTTGTTGTCGCACCACGGGGGAGGATATTCGCGAAACCGAACGGCTCGCCGTCTCCCTTTCCTCCTCCCCCGCGGTCTTCTCTCCGGTACATTAAAGTTGCATCGCGCAATTGCACCGACCGCGTACAGGAAGCGACAGGAAGCGACAGGACGAAATATCGTCTCGGGCGACGATTTTTATGAACGAGTGGTCGATGGTGCGAATAAAACACCGTCCGACGAACCTCCGCGGTGAAACGGCAAAAATTATTCTTCCGTCTTTCGAAAGATAAAAAAGAAGAGAGAGAGAGAGAGCTCGGCATGCAGAGGATTGTTTGATCCTATTTTCTTTCTTTTTTTTTTTTTTATTGTTTATCGATACACGTCAATCATTGTTACACACCAATAATTGTTGTATATGTTCGACGAAGAGTTCGGCTTTTTATTAGCGCCTAGATTATATGCGCATTTATGAATATAAATATGCACATAAATATAATTAATCCAGAACGGAAAAGAAGACAAAATATGTACTGACGTGCAAAATTGCAAATTAAAATGGCCATTTAACGACAATGGTTATTCATCGGTGATTTCGACTCTGAAAAAAATTGGCACAGGATCGGTAGCTGTCAGTAATAAAAAAACGCAAACGCACTGCATATTTCATGTTATATTTACGAAAGGCCGCGTATATTTGCGCGCGTACATTTCGACTTCGAGATGATTTACCGCGAATGGGTTTCAAACAATTCGAGCGCGTCCGACGATTCTCCTCGCCCGCTTCTCTTTTCCGTCAAAATCGGTCGCGAAAAAAAAAAAGAGGAGAGAAAAAAAAACGAGGCCGCCCGCATTTGTTCGTGAGATATTATCGCGCGTGGCGGTAGCGTGCACAGGTCGTTTAACTTTCAAAAGCTATGACGCATAATTTTTTTATGAATATCAACGTTACAACGTCGGCGATAAGTACGCGGCACGGATTCGCGCGGGCAAAACTTTAACGCGAAAAAATCGAATGATCATCTGCGAGTTAAGTCGGGAACGAGAGATATCGATTTCTCTATTGTGCAAAGGTTTAGAATAGAACAATCTGGTTTACGGCGATACATAATTATAGCACGTGTATCGTTAGATACACGCAGACTGAGATTTTACGCGATTTTACTCTTATAACAATTTGGAATTTACAGTGCCGCCGCCTTTTAATTCGCCGCGTTACGAGGCCGTGATCCATTTCGTGCCGCTTTGCGTGCGACGCGCGTGTAAATTATCGAACGTAAGGCAAACTGAGAATAGTTATGCACCCTGTCATAAACTGAGACCCCCGCCCCCCGGAGGATTAGGACCGATTACCCCACGAGATGCATTCGCGTTATCAGGCGCAGCCTCAGGTGTTGCAGCTACTTCGAGTTAAGTCGATCTTGTCACGCGAGCACAGTCTACGTGTGTCATCGGTAATTGCGTGGATTTAACGTCGGTAAATGCACGCCGAATATCAATCTCACCGCAAATGCGGTTGCCATGTCGGTCAGGCTAATATTAAAGCTGCGTTATGATTAACGCCCTTGTTGATAATTGGGGTTGAATACGTATACGTTTTGCACCCTCGCGCGCACGACGGAGCTTCAAACCGGAGCTTCTCTCGATCTAAATTTCTGATGAAAAACCATTGAAATCTGGATTACTAAAATTGATGAGAGTTTGAAATAACTAAATCGCACACGGGAAAATATCTCACGAACGATTGAAAGTCCGCTGGGGAAAAAAAAAAAACTGGCCTTTCAAATTCAGTCGGTACACCGACCGAACGGAGAATTCCATGGTTGCGAAGGATCGATCACGATGGACTCGAGAACACTCCGTTACGCTTGGTCTACCAAAATCACGATCTCAAAGCTTTGCGGCCGAAAAACCCGTTTCTTCAAAACGAGCGAAAAGAATCGCCGACAAAACGGTTCAGAGGAGCACTCCTCGGTGAACGTTTGTCGTTTGCGAACTATTTGAGACGTAACTACGCGTGCACGGCAAAAGAGCCTCCACGAGGCCGTTAACGGTCGAAAGCCTTTAGACCCTACTTTCTCGTTCGATTTTCTCTCTTCTTTCGCTCTTCCACCTGACGCTTTTCTCATTATCCGTGAGCAATCGCATCCACGGCGCAATCGCACGCGATCAGATCCGTATAATTGAGACCTTGCAGTTTTGTCGAATGGTTATATTTTTCCAGAAGTGCGTGAACGCGTGATTAATCTATTGCACTCGCAAACAATTTATGTTGATCCAATGATTTAAATTTTACCGACCCTTTTTACATGATAAAAATAACTAAAATTAACGGAAACGATCTCGATTAAAAACAAAATTACTTTTATAAAAAATTTTTTAGTTTAATATTACTTTTAAATTGAAAAAAATAAAAATTGTAGCAAATAATTTTTTTCTCGTGGAATTATGTTATTTATTACGCTTACAGTTTTATTTTTGGTAAACACACGAATCGCATTTGCATCAATCTAATACGTTACTCGCTACTGAAATTCACGTCTTGCTCTCACGTCGGATAATCCGTCGGAAAAACTCCGTTAGCAAATATGGCGCGAAAACAGTTCGGTGGAAGTTTCCAGCTGGCTGAAACTTACCGCCGATATTCGTCTTCACTTAAGCCAATCTCTAACTCTCATCCCCTTTCTCTCGTTCTCTGTCGCAGTGGCTCGGTCTGGGCATCATGGCGGTGGGCGTCTGGGCATGGACCGAAAAGGACACCTTCAACAACCTGTCCCGCCTCACGAACGTCGCACTCGATCCAGCATTTATCCTCATTCTAGTCGGTGAGTATTGGTCTTCTTTTTCATTATCTTTCTCTTTCTTTCCTTCCCTCGCTCGTTTCGCAATTCTCGGAGACTCGTATGGAGAGTTATAACGGTTCTCCCCGAGCATCGTCAAGCTCAACCTCTTGAAGAATGTTCTTGGGAAATCTTAATAGATACATCTGATATATACGCGTGAGAGATCTTGGTAAACAAAGACAGAAATTTTCACATTTTTTGCAAAATTATTCCTATTGTTCCACCCTGCTTAGGAATTAGAAATATGTATTAACGAATGAATTTGAAGAATTTTGGGACTTTTAATTAAAGCGCATGAATAACAGAAAGATAAACTTGGAAAGCGTCAATTATTAGCGTCAATTATTAAAGCGAAAATTATTTTTTTTATCTCTCGAAATTTTTAAACACATATATTAAAAAACACGAATATTTTGGAGATTTGAGCATTTGAAAGAGATATTTTGAAATATTCAATTTAGGAAAATGTGGAAGAATATTAGAAACACACCATAGATTTTTGTGGCAGAGAACGAGTCGTAAAAAAGGGGAGTCCCCAATAATACGCTGATCACGATGAGAATCGCAGTTTTCCGACACTTTGTGCGTTCCCTTGGCGGCGGAGATGGCAATCGCAATTTTTCCTTGAGATTGCCTGTGAAGGGGCTATCGCTTCCGTCGACGGAAACATTTCGCACGACTGCGCGCTCGTAACTTAATTTCTGTATTAACGCCGCTTGGGATACGCGGTGGCCTCGTAAAGGTTGCCCGAGGACGGCATTCATTCTAATTCGTCCGTGATATTTCGCATGTTTTCCTCGTGCGGAAGTCGCGTAATGCGCCGTCCGACAATAGCGCGGATTTGTAATTTGGATAAGGTTGGAGGAGCCTGCAGCCTTTACCTCACTGAGAAACGAAGCACGGAGCTAGCCGGAAATTAAGATGTCTGAATAGTCGTAAATTTTCCGAGTAGTTTACGTCCTTCGAGAGAAACAAATTCGTTAAAAACCCCACGCTCTTTAACTTTTTCTCTGCTCTCTTTCTCTTTTTTCTCCCTTTTGCTTTCCGGCAGAGAGAATCCGTCGTCAAAGTTAAGGTCGCGAATACCTGGACGTTCTGTAGATGCCTTTCGAGATAAGAGGGATTTGAAAAAAAAAAAAAAAAAAAAAGCGACGTAACTTCAAGTAGAGGCAGACTATTTACCGTTTCCACTTCTTATAATCATTCGACCGAGACTCGCAGCGAGGCAGACAGAAATATAGCCGCCACGGTACTTTGAAGTTCAGCCTCTGTCTGAAGTTGAAATTCAATATCTCATCGTCTTATATTATTCGGGCACGCGTTCTGCGTCTTGCTCCTTTCGGAGAACAACCTCCGTAGAAATGCGCGTTGAAAATTCGAAAAATTCTCATCTCACTTGTCTGATTTACGGAGCGCTTCTTTACTAATGCGCTAGAAGGCTAATAGCAGAGAGTTAATGGAGTAAAAGTAATGAGAAATTTATTCGCTTTAATGTAATTATTTTGGAAAAGCGGGAGATAAGAGAGATAAGAGAGTCCTGTGATTATTATATCAAGAAAGAATCAGCAATTATATTTTTTCTGGTGTTCTTCGATGCGCTTATTATGATACTGTAATAGCCTTTTACGTTACGGGTAATTTTATTCGTTCACAACTGACAATTGACAATTTTTTTCTTTCCACAAGTGGATATAAAGTTTCGTTTACCAAGTAAACATTTATCAAAGCATTTCATGGAGCGTGTTTGTAACATAATAAATCCATTTCAATTAACACAACGAATACATTGCACAGAGAAGTGAGAATGTGTACATATACGTGTAAGAGACAGACAGAGACAGAGAGAGAAGGGAGGGGGAAGAATAAAAAGGAGAAATAATTATATAATAAGTAGTTTCCAACGAATCATTCTATCGTGAACTACGATTAAATTAGACGGGATGACGGAATGAAAAATAATGTCGGAATCGTATAATTGTAATGTATAAAACCGTATAATTGTAATGTATAAAAGATACCATTGTGTGAGCGTTGGTCGAATGCGAGGATTTTATGAATCAGTCCCAAAGGTAACAACACAATTCCCTTGGCAGAAGAACGAAAGATAAACTACGTGCACATGACATTACCGGCCATTAAAGGATGCGTTTTGCCAACGTGTGAGAGGAAGAGCCCGTCGTTTTTTGCCAACTGTAATCGTGACAACCTATTTTCACATAATGCTCGCAGTCATTAGCGTATAAAAAATATTGAATCGAAATAAATATACATTGCGAGGTAAATATAGATTTCATATGAAAATCGACTTTTATCAGCAAAATTATCGAAATGTTAAAAATAATCATTCTTTTTAAACAAATACGAAACTCGAAGCGTAAATAATTTTTACATATGACTTTATTGAACTTCTCGGATCTTCAACAAGTAACGTTCCAATTTTCGTAGAAGAATATATCATAAATATCGTTCTCTATCGTGTCGCCGAGAGAAATCTGCGAGGAAATTTCTGGAGGACCAGTGAAACGCTAATTAAAATGGATACGACGGATACGGAAGGGTTAAGGGCACACTAACAGAAAGCGCGTTCGCCGTCATCCCCCTCGATACATTTCCATTAACCACCACAAACTCTCTCTCCGTTTCGCAACGCGAATGTAATATTCCATCAGCTAATACACGTGTTCTACCGGCAAATAGACGCAGATTGCGCGCCCGGCCCTTCCGCTTCCGTTCTCTCTCTCTCTCTCTCTCTCTCTCTCTCTCTCTCTCTCTCTCTCTCTCTCTCTCTCTCTCTCTCTCTCACTTTCTCTTTCTCTCTCTCTTCCTCCAGCAGGATGTCAAAGTTTTAATTGAATACGACCTGGCGGCGGACATAAAATTAGGATGAGGTCTGCGACCAATTTATTTCGCCAATCCTCCGCGTTACGGACGTCACGTTTCCGGTTGAGGAGGGTGACATTCCGAGATTCCGCCGCCGCAGAACGTGACATCGTGAATCGGATTATACGCCGGGTGTACACGTGGATTCCGGGGGAGTCTGCGCTCCGGAAAGCCAGGCCGCGCGCGCTTTCGAAGCGGTCAGCCGCGCACGGCTTCGCCGAGCCCATAATGGCGAGAATGCTTCCGGGAATGCCCGGCGATTGAATTCAAGCCGGTTGACGATTCGAAGGTGACGACGAGATAGATCTGTGTGGTACGGCAACGTTCTCTGCGGGACGTCGCGCGACCCAAATCGAATTTGCACGTGATCCGATACGCCGGAAGAACAACGGACCGTACGCGGGAGACCGTTCGAGTACGAAAGTGAGAACCGATTTGTGCGGGGGCTCATCCATTTGTTTGCCCCGTGTCCCCGTGGAAACAAGACCCTCGAAGTTTCGAAGGGGACGGCGACAAGAGGCCGGCGTGATCGTTCTATCGTCGCCTCGGTCGGATTTACTGGTAGCGGTGCTTACTTCAATTGTCCGTTTGACGGCGATGAAAGATGTTGAAACTTTAGTTTAAATTTATATCGTATTGAAGAGAAGGGGGAAAGTATGAGTAGGTGCTAGTAATTATTAAATATCGTTCTCTTATCGATAAAAATATATGGGTGCAGATATGGAAGTTGTTTCGAAATTGAACATATATGTATACTCGATTAATTTCATTATTCATTACGTCACCGTAAATTGAACGTTATTAATTTAATGTTTACATTAAAACGATATTTGCGCTGATATTTAATTCTGTAGGGCCAAAGTGAACGGCGAATTTCCCCATTGTTTAACTTCGAGTCATTAAATGTTTGTTCACCGTGGTAGTATTTGAGATTACAGAATCTTGCAGCTGATCAAATGAGAGTCAATAGAGTTTCCAGCTAAGAATCTTAATATAACTGTATGTAATGTCTAAGAAAATGTGTTGAAAGAAAAAAAAAAACGTCAGGGGTGTCGATCGTCATTCAACCGGCATTTTCATCAAAGTAATCTCCTCATTATGTGTACCTTGTGTACTTAGGAAAGCGACGGGCTTGTTAATTATTTCGTACTTGCGTAGCGTACTCCATCGACCTGAGCCTGGCTTTTCGATTATCCCATGCTCCAATTACTTCCATTTACTTTGACGAGTAACTCTACCTCTTCCGGCTTGCGCTTAATTTAGCGTAACAGTTACCAGATAACAACGATTTAGACTTAGCTACACTTGAAAGTTTTAACCGAAAAGGCAATTTACATTTTTCTCGAATAAAAATTACGCTGCATCACGTAGATATTACAATATCCGTTATTTTAACGGATATCTCTGCCGTTTAGCAAAATTAATCTAATTACCTTCCAAAATGCTCAAACAACAACGTATATAAATATATATTTCCCAAAATTAATTCATGCTTTCCAAAGTTTATCAATCCCGATGCAAAGCTCGTTTGGAATACACACGTTTTGAAAATCCTCCTAAAATTATTAACGCCTCTGCCTGCTAAAATCCTGTGGCATTCCAAATAAATCGCAACTTGTGCAAAGAGAAACATTAAATGCCGGATTATGTTTATTTTCCGTGTTAAAATAAACGCAATCGCAATCGAGAGCTGAGTTTTGATTTCTGTCTGTGTACCCGTCCTAATCGAACATCGCTATAATTTTAAAATATGAAATATCCGTAATTTTTGCGTATCGCAAGTAAGTTAAATGTGAAATAATTGCAAGAAACGGCGTCCGATTAAATTCGCGTTCGAAAGGAATCGTGCTTTAAATTGTTCGCGAAATATGTTCCATAGATAAAGAAGAGCACGAGACAGGAAGGCCTGGATTATATATTCTCGTATATATTTTCTCCTTTTTTTGTCGATAAAAACCTATTGAAAAATCGAAACAGATATTATCGGTCCACGCTCGCCGTTATATTCGCGTGTCGCGAGGCGAGATCAAACACATGCGTTCCTCTATCATGCAATTCTATTACCATACGACATAAAGCAACGTTGCGATATTGCAGGGACGTCAAAGCCTTTCGTTTACCATTGGCTCACACCTGCTATTACCCCCTTTACAAAACATTGATTGTGTGCCAAATATTAACTCGAATGCGAGCTGAGATGCAGCGTGAGTGAAAGGCCTTTATAGCACGGTCGCGAATACATTTCCATTTTTTTTTTTTTTATAGCAACAATCATATTAATAAACTAATAATAAAACTAATAAAAAGAGATTTATGTAAAATTATTTAAAATAGATTTCATAAGTACTTTTAATGTGCTTCATGTGCTCAACGTACAAAAAATGTCCCATAACAGTCTCATTCTGTATAAAAATTTTTCAACTGCGTTTTTCAAGTAGGTATACGTTCCTATTCGCACTTTTTCGCACTTATTCGTTTTTCTTTGTCGACTTTTTCGTTCGAACTCAAAGCGTTTCATCGTTGCCATTTTCTTCTAGTTCGTGGCAAGGCTTAACAAAAGTTTCGAAAGTCCGGACTAATTATTCAGTTACTTGAAAGCTTCGTTCTACGTTGCTCGTCCCCGATCGGATTAAAAGTTACCCTCTATTTCCGGAGCACGTCCTAAAATCTTATAACTTTCGATGATAGATAAAATTTATTAAGTCTAATAGCGCCACGTTTGACTTATAATCGTTTTCTCGATGCAGCTATAAATTTTTTAATGCATCTCCAGGTCATTCCTACGTATGATGAAATCTCTGAATTATTTATTTTCTCATTTTAAATTCCTGAAATAAATGTTCGATTTATCCTCTACATATAGAAAAATCATTTTACTAGAGTTTATCGCTAAAGTTTTATTAGAAAAAAAATGTCTTTAGCTATTTTCTTCAATATAAATGTATAAAATCCAATTTTCCAATTTCTTATTCGTAAAAATTTTTGTCATGGATTTATGTTCGTACACATACACAAACACAAGCACTCTTAATATCTTGAACGCAGACATATTATTTAATACTATTTAAAATTTAATGGTATTTGCATTGCGACGGTATTAAATTTGAAAAATGAAAAAGCTGCTCGGACGTGCAGCGATTAATCATAATGGCAGCGAATTTCGAGCATTTGTGCTCGCAAACTTTTTGTTAATACGCATACACGGAATTGATCCAGCGCTCATTACGCAGCACGTTCGTCCGCGAGCGGATAATTTCATAAATATTCCGCATTACCGGCGCAACGCGGTACTGTTGATGACTCCCGCGAAATTCAACCGGAACGCAGAGGAATTTTAATATAATTACTTGTGTAACTACACAGGACTGCGTGTCACAGGACTACGTGTAACTAATACACTACATACGTTCGTAAATCAGAGTTGTTACGCAGGTGAAATTCCAAAACTCTCCGAATTTTCCAGTTTTGCCGACTGATAAAGATGTCTCCTCGATCTCGAAAACCAGAGATTAAAAGGAGGAACGAGAAAAAAAACAAGCAGATCGAATTAATAAAAATTACATTACATTATTATATCATTTTATTATATTTTTACGCGAGCGCGTAATTTTTAAATGTTGATTTACAGTCTATCGATTTGGAACGTCAATTAATACTTGCCGAATAAACAACTCCTCCGATATTCCCGGGGGCTGTTTCAATCCTTCTGACACGCAGCGCCCGCTCTGATTAAGTTTCCGGTTTTCATAGTTTTTCCATTCACCCCATTGCGATTCTATAAATGTATCTGGGAATTCATGCCGGGATGTCGATGCGGGAATGAATTCACCGGTGGGACGCGCGCGCTCACACTCACTCATAACTCACGATTATACGATACATTGACGAATGCATTCGTGTTCTTCGCGTTACATTTCGCGCGATGACGAAGTACCCGATACTATTTATTCTGTTGCAGGTACAGTGACATTTATCATCGGTTTCACGGGATGTGTCGGCGCGCTACGGGAGAACACATGCCTCCTCGCCGCGGTGAGCGTCCTACGGGATTCAATTAAGCTCTCCCCGGATTACTTTAATTGCCCAATATCTTTCGGAACTTCGAACTTTGATCGAACTTCCGGTCCGTTACGTGATATCTATGGCCTATCATTGGCTGGCCGCCGCGCGCGCGATTGAACGAAAGTTCGCCTTTTGTGAAATGTGTAACGTTTAAAGGTACTTAAAACCGAAAGGCGCCGGCCGCCTTCTTTGATAGCGAATTCTTGAGATTTAGATCTCCCCGAAAGGGAACGAGTCGTTTAAAAGATGGTCCTAACGGATAGTGAATTGGGCACTAATAGGCAGTAATTATTCTCTCGAAGAAGCTTGATAAAATTAATCTTACGTGTTGCAGTATGCAGTATTTTTGGCGCTACTACTGCTGATGGAAATGACTGCCGGTGTTTTGGGCTTCATCTTTAAAGATTGGGTAAATATTGTGTATATTTTATAAAAAAAAACCATTATATTTGTGTATTCCAAAAATCTACGATATAATGTACATATGGTAATTACACTAAAACTTTTGGAAATGTGGAAATACACACATATATATATATATATATATATATATATATATACTTGCGATATATGTAAATCTGGAAAATTGAAATATATATCTAGATCATTTTATAGATCATTTTATAGATCATTTTACAATCATATAATATCGTTTTGCATATCGCGCATACCCCGTGCGCATTTAATTATTCGCATAGGTGATATTTCGCAGAGTATATTGCATTACTAAAATTTATCCTGTAGAATAACCGCAACATTTCCAAGACGAGTGTTCCTCGAGATAGTTTCTCTGCGCTCATTCGTAATCGTTTCTGCTTACCGTGTTTATTAATTCAGTAGCTACGAGAAACGTGGCTGAATTATCAAAGCGAATATGCCGAATGCATTGTACAATATATTCGTCGGTGCATATTTCACAATCTCGCTCGTCCAAGGATATATGTACACTCGCGCACAAGGAAGACGAACACGTGAGAGAGAGCACAGTCTAGGGGGCCGGGAAGTTTGCGTATAATTATGCAGCAGGAAAGTTCCTGGGTTACTAATTAATTAATCCATTAACCGTATTCTTTAAACATGACGAGCATTTTCTCCCGGTGGAAAATTTCGGACAACCAACAAACGTGCCATCATATCCCCGTACTCGTACGCAGCTCGCGTTTTAATGTGCGCCATTTTGCTTTACGACCGTCGGAAAGTTGAATTTATCCTTGAGCAATTGCATCTGCAGCATCTGCGACGCTCGTCGATCGTCGGGAGGGAAATATCGCCGGGCTAAAAATCATCGGTCGTAATAAGACTTCGCAGAGATTACGACCGATGCTTCAATATTATGAGACTTTACTTTCATTTTGATCGAGAAAATTGAGATAGATTTGTTATTCACTTAAAAATTTCAAACTATATAATTACATGAAGTTTATTAATGAAGAGACGATTGGTTAATATTAATTAATACGATATTTAATTCGCTATGCAGATAAAGTCACAAGCCACGGGCGGTTTCCAAGCGTTCATCATCCACTACAGGGAGGATCCCGATCAGCAAAATCTCATCGATTGGATTCAAGAAGATTGGGCAAGTTGATTAAACCAGGATTATTCAATTGCATTAATTATAATTGGAGTAATTCGATATACGCGTTATCCCGCCGAGGTATCGAATCCACCGAAGTCGAACGTGCATGTGGTGGCCTTAATAAGCACCGCTCGCATGCATGTCGAAGTAGTGCAGGAAATTGTTTGGTCAGACACACGGGGGGATCAGCAACCGGGTACGCGAACTCGCGCGGATTTTATCGAGTCGCGGCCGCGACACGAAAATCTGGCCAGATCCAGATTCCGGACGCCGCGCGAGTCGTCCAAATGGCGCGTAATATATAGTAGCATTCGACAATCGATATCCGGTCATCCAATTGTGGTTTATGAGATTTCAATAGAACCGCCCGGATACACTGCCGCAATTTCGGTAATCCTATCAGGAGCTAGTCGATGGTAAACCGCACACGCGCTCGCACCACGTTGCACCACACGTTACCATCGCTGGCTAGATCCACCGAAAATTTCATTCGATTTCATTCCGCCATACTTTACGAGCATTGGATGTACGACAGTGATTTACGTTCGGCCAAGTATCCAGCGGAACCGCAAGAATTAATTTAACCGGCGAATCCGTCGCGCGGTTAGCGGGATTTTCGTTGGGGGGGGGCGGAGGGAGGAGGTAAAAAGGGACGTCTGCCACAGTGTGGGGATCGATGAAGTCAACACCGCGAGAGGTTTACGCGTTCATACCGTTCATATAGAGGCGACGTAGGATTGTTGGATCTATCGATCGATACATACGTACACACATAAATTATTGCGCGCCGCGAGTACATACGGAAACATTTGCAAACTGATTCCGTTAATGTTTGAATGCGCGGGCGAGGCGGACTCCGGAGACCGCTGATGAATCCACAAGCATCGAATTACCACCACAATTCCATCATCGGTGGACCATCGCGGCCGACTATACTAATACTATCGTTGTTTCGCGATAGTTAATATAGCGTTTTAACAAACTGAATAAAATGAAATTGATAAACATTAATAGTACATAATATCTTTTCTCAGATTAGTTAACGCTTGGCTTAATCGAATACATTTGTGAGTACTCTGTCCATACTTAAATTCCGAGACGGCTCAAACTACTTACAAGATTGTGACAGATAAAAAAAGAAATATATGAAAAACCACGACGCTCCGGATGAACGCGATGGCGTTTTAGAGGATTAAAGCGATCCTGTCTAATCCGGAGATATGACAAGCGATTTTGGCGCGGCCGAAAGTGCGATATCGTCGAATTCGTTAATCGATGGTCGGCCCACCAATTGTGGTTTACGAGATTTCAATAGGGATGCCCGGTATGCCGGCACGCAATTCCGGCAATCCTATCAACCCCGGGGAAACCGAGGCACCACCGAGTTGCCATATATACCGCCATTGTCTGACCCCGTCGGGATTCACTCGGGTACCATTTATAGGCGGTTAATGAAATGCTTAGTACTTCGACTTCGTGCGGTGGCGCGGAGCGTATTTACCGTCGCCATCCCACTTATCAATTGGCTCAACTCGGCCGGTTCGACCCGGCGCGATCAATATACAGGATGTATCAAGAGAAATGTGTACACGAGAGAAATTCTATCTTCGAAAGAATCTCGACTCGTAGCGAATACTTTATTCTGTAATAGCGTTTCGCACGTCATTCCTCCAACGCTGAACGTCTTGACCGAAAAATCCAAATTAATTTTTTCGATGTCGTTTTTCGAAGGTCTTTCGATGACGAGAGCATTAGCAAACTGAAATGTGAGGGTTCCGTTATCCGCACGTTTCGTCGTTATATCTATCAGGTTAAGCGCGCGGCGGAACTCTCGCACGAGAAGAGAAATTGACGATGGCGAATGGAGTTGCATGGAGTCTGCTGTTGATCTCCCTTGATACAGCCTGTACAGCCCGTCGAGCGAATAATAATTAAATCCAACTACAATCGGAAACTCGTATCTCGTATCTCAATACTCGACTCGCATTCGCATCTCGTATGAATATTCCGCGCGTCCGCGTTTCGTATTATGAATATTTGATTGGAACGAATTGAAACGTTACCGCACGAATAATTGAAATAAAATAAAACGACTACGCCAAAAACAAATCAGCTAAATTACATGGTTGGCCGGGATTCGCTTGATATTGTCTTTCGGCGCTCGACCCGAGCGGAGAGCTTTCCCTTTCTCTCCTTTCTCTCGATGTACCGGCTTTGCGTGACAGCCGCTTCTTATATCGCGATAACGAATCGTCTGATTAATCAAATTCGTAGGAAGCACGTGCGAAACGATAAACGAGGCGTTCTCACATACTACCCCGTTATTAATAATTGAATTCGTGATACTCCTCGTATCGATTTTCTATTTTTAACTCCGTCGAGAATCTAATACACTTCGCACCGGGTAATTCATTTTTATGCCTCTTAATTAAACATGAAATATCTCCTATTCCGCGGCAAATGTCGTGCCGAGAAATACGAATATTCCCATGGTTAATTAATTATACGATGGAATTGCGAGATTGTCTCGCCTGTGTGTGTGTGTGTGTGTGTGTGTGTGTGTGTGTGTGTGTGTGTGTGTGTGTGTGTGTGTGCGTGTGCGCGCGCGTCGGTTAATTAATCAAACGCATATAACATAATATTAACTGGCAGTGCAATATATATATTAATATTTATTGGCAAGAGATACGCCCGAATTAATGTCTACAAGATCAATAAATTAATTATCTCTTGAAGACGATTGACGGGAAATACGTCATCAACGATACAATCGCACGCAAAATTGATGTCGCGTTCAGGAGGAATTTTATCAGGCGCTCTTTATAGAGAGCACTTCTCTTCGCGGCCATTCTTATGTTCGACGGCCGATGGGATTAACGTGAAAAAAATGACTGAACTGGCCAATGGGGACACATACGGGTAGCCGAGGAAGAAGAATAAAACATCTCAGGCTTGTAGAAGAGACAGATATTGGGGTTTAATGAAGGTCTCGGAACTTCGATCGTTGGCCTCGTTGCCAACCGACGTCATCCCATCGGCCTTTTTCTCCTTTTCTTAATACCCGGTTCCTCGCAACGAGGTCCTTTTTTTTTCCTCTCGTGCTTATTATCTCGATGCCTCTGGATCGGATGCGTCGGTTCTTTCTTCTCTTTTTATCGAGCCTTCAAATCGTGTTTAATATTGCCCGGTCTGAATTTTCAGCGCCGTCGGAATTATTTATGGCGTTTGAAATTCATATTCGTCCGTGGTATTCATCGCAAATTCGACCGCAATTGATCATATCGGCGTTCCGCGCACTACGCCAGTGAGGCAAAATATCTCGAACTTTGGTGCGCACTTTGAGCATCAAGTCGGTTTCCTGACTTCGACCTCGCGCGGATAATATTCTCGTCTGCGCGAACGAGTTGCGGCGAGTTTCTTGCTCAACTACTACATAAAAATCGACGAAATATATTCCGTTAGATGAGTAGGTCAAGGAACTCGTGTAGAAATCTGTGAGAGAGATTAAAAAATATCGTGGTTCTCTTGACATATATATGAAAGCATCATTGTTGCAATATTATAAAAATTGATCGTCTCATTTTTCAGTTGCAATGTTGCGGCATCGAGGGACCGAAGGACTGGGACCGCAACAATTATTTCAATTGTTCGTCGAGCGACATAGGCTCGAGGGAAGCGTGCGGCGTGCCTTTTAGCTGTTGCAAGCGAAAACCTAATGTAATTCTTTTCATATTAATTATAATACTCGCAATTGTCGCTTTGTATCATTTTCCATCAGATATCTTAATCTTAATCTGTTGAAAGTTAAAATAATCTCCCATTTGTTTCAGGAAATCATTAAAAATAAACAATGCGGCTATGATGTAAGAAAACCAAGTTATGTAAGTATTAGTATCTTATTTTTATCACGAATATACCGATTAAGCATCCTTAATTGAGATATTTGCTTCTTTTGTGGCAAATAACGTTTATCGAATAAAATTTGATTAGAAAAATTAATGACCATAAATTAAATGAGACGTGACAATTATTCCTACAAATTTATCAATATCGGTAAATATATTATAATTTTAATCTTTTCTTTTGCTGTTTGCATCGGTCTTTAAGTTTAATCTCTCAAAATCCTTTTTATCCCAACATATCGTATAACCTCCTTTACCTATTTCGTTAACTATTTTAACCTACACATTCTACACCCACATATCACGAGTGACACCGTAGCATTCCGTTTCTAGTTTCGTCTTGTTTCCGATTCGAAACTTGCGTCATTTCGTGCGGCTGTTACGAAAGTACGGTAAACCAAGTGGAACGTGCCTCGGAAGGGCCGAATAATTTGTCTTTGGAATCGCGCTCTATCGCGCGAGTCCAGATTCGAGATAGCGAGGGGTAGTTCTCCGGGGTAGTTTTGCGCGGGTCGCGCGCGCACGATTACACAATGTCTACAAACGCGGGCAAAAACGATCCGGGTCAAGAAACTGTGGAACTTAATTAGAGAGAAAATGGTCGGAGTCCGAGAGAACGAGGCGAGAGAAGAGGAGTAGGGGCGTGGGGGTAGGGAGGATAAGAACTTCTGTGCCGGCTCTATTTTAAGAGTAGGTATATCATTCCCAATGTAATGGCTCGAAGCCCGCCCACTCGCTAATTACGCTTTCATCGAGAGAAGCCCTCGTCGCTTAATTATATTTTTTTTTGTCAGGCGACCGTTAATGCACCGCGATGCGTTACCGACCGATAAAACGCGAGTAAATAAATAACGATAAAGAGCTTTTTCTGAGCCAACGTATTATAAGCGTCACCGATATTATGTATGTCTCGATATCGCCAGTGCGCGCGTGTCGTGCATATAAATTAATACGAATTAAAATCCGAGTCGACCAACGTTTCGGCAAATAAAAATAATTCCAAATTCCAAACGCGATTGAATCGCCGCGGGGCGGATCCCGCAAAAATCTGCCAACGTTACGTGTACACCATCACTAATACCGCATTCTCCCACTCGTTACACCCCACACTCCACACCGGATCGCTTCACGCAACGGCGAGCATCACGAACACTTTATTACGTTTCTCTTACTTTTCCCCTGTGGTTTAAACCGCTAAGTTATGCCCGCGCGTCAGTCGATAAACCCTCTTAAGTTTTTCCCTCCCTCGGGGTGTGCTTTGTGGGTTCTGACGGCGGCATAAAAAATATATCTTTATGTTGCGTGGGTCGCGATTAAGGGGAAAGCGTTTCTTCATTCGTGCCCAAAGAGCACACCGTTATTATCGTCAGAAGGGTGGGGGTGAAGCCGTGTATCGATGTTTGCTCTCGCGTTATCGGTGGACCGCAGCCACAACCGATGGCGTAATTTCGAGTCTCTAAGCTCGAGCAAGCACCCTTGTATGTTGCTGGCTTTTTAAATCAAATTCTATTTACCCCCACGGGCCAATGCAGACGGGAGAGAGGAGTATATTCGAACGGGGTTGCCTAAGAGCGGGCGAGGAGTGGCTAGAATTGAACCTCGTACCCGTCGCCGGTACTGTGGTCAGCACCATGGTTCTGCAGGTATTTTCATCCTGAAAAGTGTCGTCCGTTAAGCTGGGAAGCTCCAACTTTCTCCGTTCGTCGATTAATCTATCAATTCGCGAAAGTACGCGTTAATCGATCGATCGCTTTTTCCGCGAAGAGAAAAATTCCGTTTAAAAGAACTCGAAAATTAAAATGTCGCGTTTGAGTGAATTCACTAGAGATTGAACCGAAACGTTTAAGACAAATGTCTACAAGGATAGATGTCGGTATTTTAGTCTCGTAATATATTTTCCAGATACAGTTGTCTACGTAAACAGCAATCCGCGAGTGATATTTCTATTTCCGCGAGTGTTCCTATTTTATTCGGGCGGAATTGCGTCGCGGCACGACGAAAAATCTCACGAGAAATACGAGGCAACGCGGATTTTCAGAGGAACCGCCACGTATGTATGAATTTCGCGCGAGAGAGAGCGGGAGAAATACCGTGTCCCGATATAACACTCGTGAGCGCGGAGATTGATAGCGCGACCGCCGTCGCACGAAAAGGAAAGGAAAGTACGGACTATCGTTCATTGCACTCCGCCGTGACATCCTCGCGCGGGCGTGTTATTTCCGCCGCGTGTCTAATACACGTAATACGCGCGCTATTACGCCTCAGTACCGTTTGCCTTACTTACCTTTCTAAAGGTGTACGTGTATGATGAATATTCCAGACGCGCCGATCGATCCATTTCTTTTTTTTTTTTTTACGCCGACGCGCGGTGCAAAGACCGGAAAAGGTAAACTTGGGCAAGAACCGCGGTAAGCAGGCAGAGCGCGATCGACCGAGCGAGCGATGCAAAGTGGTTTACTGTTAAAGCTTTAATTCCATTAAGCACGATGCTTTTTCCGCGCGGCCTGTCCCGACCGCGACGCGACCGGACTCTATAAACACACACGCGCGAGAAAGTTACAATTTTCCAGCTTCTCGGTCAGCTTCGAGTTGAAGATGATTTCACTGTTTATTTACGGACCTGTGATCGCATGTATGTTAGATGTAGACGTGAATGAAGAATTCTGCACGGGACGTCTCGGAAGCCACCGCCGAATGCCCTTTTAAATATTCATCGCGACGCTCGATATTTCTCATTGCGAAAAATTCGATCTTGAATTACCGAATAGATAATTATTATACGATAAGTAAAGGACATCCGGTGATTCGTGATCCGGTAATGTCCCATGACAATCTGTACAAGTTTGTATCGTTTTTTTTTTTTTTTTTTTTTTTTTTTTTTTCCTTTATTTCTCGTTCTACTTATTGATTGTTCGTTTCATTGTAAAATTTAGAAATGTTACCATTGTTAGGTACATATCTCGCTGTTATATGGGTCAGATAGCAAGTAAGTATTAGCAGTGACGTGTATGTCGTATATTCTCAGCATTTTGTATCGATATATACATATATGTGCGACAGTTGAGAGAGAATCGATACGGTAAGTACTATGTATATCCCGCTTCTAAACAAAAACGTTACGCGCGCGGTACGGTACGACCATCGAAGCGTAGCCATCCGAAAGAATTTTGCGTTCCGCATGGCAAAACACGGCTCGTATTACGATTGATTCATTTGCGCGAGCAACATTGTGCGCACCGGGCACATTTCCCCATTGAAATATAATGTGTACTCGCCGCTCGCGCGGATTTAGAATTTTCAAAAATCTAATAGCCAATTCAAATACCTGTCGATATTCGCGGCGAACGTTTATGGTAGATAATAATAATTATAATCTCGCCGATATATATATTCCCGATGATATTATATTTTATTTTACACACATCGATGCTCTTTCGTTGAATTGTTGACAACTGTCAACGCGAAACCTCTTGTAACTTTTAGTAATTATCGTTAGTAGTTTCGCGCTCTCGGAAACGTCGCATGATTTCGATAGTCCTGTTTTTCTTTGGAAACGCCACTTTCCGCATAGTTAAGCGCGTTATTGTATACTTTAATGAAGATAGGAGTGTAAGTCGTAAGTGCGTGCACACCGTGCAACTATTCTATAAAAGCGTTTATATGGAGTTGGCACGCGATGCAATAATACGAGTTTTTCCTGTCTCGTAATCAGTATGGTAAATTGCCAGCACGCTGCATAATCTTGACGGCTGGAATGAGTACTGCCTTACTCCGATGCGCAGCGAACGTCCGAGGAATCAGTTTACGCCTCGTAAACATGAATGTCTCTCTCTCTCTCTCTTTCTCTTAACGCGCGACTATATTAATTACATGCTAATTATTCAAATTTCAATTTCGCGGCCGACGAGTTTTATTGTTATTTCGACGGTGTTCGCATCCAATTACGTCGCAACAGGATTGCATATTGACATATCGGCCGGTAAACTGGCACGCATTAATATTACATTAATTGACACGTTTAATCGAAAATTATCGAGAAATTTATAATTAAATTCGTTATTAAAATGCGATTAACTTAACCGTCGGTTTGTCAATATATAGGCCCGAAATTAATGAACGATTCGATGGGGTGATAAATTGATTTGGAAGAAAAGAAATATTTGCCGCGCATTGCGTGATCAGGCAGAGTTTACGCATAATTTTACAATTACGCCTGCGAATTTCCATGGCTTTCCGAACAAAGCCAAACGTCTGAGATTCACGTCGATTCTTTATGTTGATTGAGGAAGATTATCGCAAAATATATCTCGGCCGTAAAGTAACATCGTTCGGGCAATTATACGGTAGAATTACGTGCGCGAGGCCGGCCGACCGGCCGAGGCCGGAATCATATTACGTTAAAATCACGGAATTATACTACTACGCTAGAGCCCGGGATTATGCTGCGCTATAATCGCGCGCTTATCTATACGCTAGCGCGCGCGATTGTACCGCGCCAGAATTGCGATGTATCTATGTTAATACAGGCTATATAGTACACTCTAAAATAGGGAGGCTGCCATCGCCGCGTTGTCCCGCGAAAAACGCCCGAAAAACGCCCGGGAAAGGATCTCGTCGAGAAAGTGAGAAATGTTGGCAAGTGGCTGAACGAACGGTGGAGATGAATAGAAACGAGTGGCACATCGGCTCTCTCTCTTTCTCTATCTCTCGAAAGGCTTTTTCCACCGTCAAATTAATCTTCTCTCGCCCGCCGCTGAAAAATTTTCGCCACTCGTAGCTTACGCTCTGTCAGAGCCTCAATTAACTGCGCTTAACCAAAGTCACGTTGGGTACACACCAGACCCTCGTCGTCTATTTTCCGCCTTCGGTCTTTCCCAATCTCGACCCTGTCATCGTGCGCATCGTCGTCTGCCGCTTTGACAGGCGCGCGCGCGTACAATGTTGAAGAACCAGAATAAATTAGCAGTTTCCGCACCAGGAATCCTTCGACGGTGGCGGCAGAGAAAGACGGGGCAAAGACTCTTAAGTAATTAGGGCATCTAACGCCCCGCTAATGAGGGAGTCGCACAATATCGTCCGCGTATCGGGGAAGAGACGGAGAGGGACGAGGTTGAGGAAAAGTTAGGTCGTGAAGGGGGATAGAAGGTGAAAATGAAGCAGCAGGTTGAAAGCCTTGCGTAGTTACTCTCTCCGGCTCCTTGAGGGTAAACGCGCGAGGCACGACGTAACAGAGTGGGCTTGTTACTTAGGCTCCCCCTCCCTCCTCAATCCCCGTAAATGCCCCATACGTGCTCCCCCTTTCCGCGTGCCGCTATAAAGCGTCACACACACACACACACACACACACACACACACACACACACACACACACACACACACACAATGTGTGTGTATGTATATATATATATATATATATTTTCTCTAGTACCCTCCGTTCCCTTCGGTTAGAATCCTCTTTCTCCTCCTTCTTCTTCTTCCGATCCACTTTACGATCCTGACTCGATCTATGCCCCGCCGGCGCAGCCCCCGCATCCCGCCTGTTCCTAATAAATTAGGTTGCTACCTTTATATGACCGGAAATTGAAGTTACCGACCGGAGACTTCCCTAGAAAATTTAAGCGGCGGAATTTATTGTTCGAGTCGCGGCCGAGAGTCGGGATATCGCTCCTTTAAGAACGTCACTCTCGTATATAATGTACGTTACCGTTCTTTCCCTCGCGCTGAACGAGCTTCCCTCCGCTCGAGTTTTCGCGGCGGAATTGTGAAAAACGCGGAGAGGAAACGCGTCGACCGGACCAAGTACCTTATTGAGTTTTCACTTAACGGGACCAAGAGCGAGGCCAGTGGGATGTAAAAGCGAGGACGGTCTGACCTTTTCACCATTCTCTCGCGAGTTCTCCTCTCGGAGTCGCGACAAAGAGTTATCATCGCGGATTTTATCCTCGTTCTCGTCCGTGAGCGGCTTTTACGTTTTACGCGTTACGGTTATTCGAGCGCATCATAATCTCTCGAAACGTCGGCGCTTTAACGTTACAATTCATTCGCGATAAATAAATCTCTCATAAGGATAAGATTGTTGCCAACTCAAAACATCCGAATACATTTAAAAAAAAAAAAAAAGAAAAAAGAAAAAAGAAAAAAAAAGAAAAAAAAATGCGTTCACGTTTTACCTCAGATCATTAGTTACCGTTGAATTCAGCATCGATTGTTGCCGCAATTCGCGTAAATGGCGAAACGCGCGTCGCGACGAAAACGCTTAAGACAGTTGCGACACGCGCGCATTAAAATAGCAACCGATTGACGCGATCGACGGTAAATCGTAGTTACATAAACAACGGTACAGCTATCCTTTCACTTTCTCTACGGAAACCTTCACGGAACTAATACCACCACCATTTGGGAAAATTGTCGTGGACTAACAAGAATAATAGTAGCGTAACATTGGGAGGTAAGCGAAGTAGCCGTTTCCTTTTCTCTTTTTACAGAACTTTGAGGTCGCCAAAGTGATTTATGAAAAAGGTTGCATACAGGCCGGAGAGGAATGGATAGAGCGAAATCTCCTCGCAATTGCCAGCGGCGCGGTTGGTACAGCGTTCGCTCAGGTATAAGCTGGTAAAATGCATTAGCATAAGTACAAGCTCCGATCTACGGCACGCATCGATAAATTTTCAACGAGTAACGTTGGAAATACCTCGACTTGATACCTCGCGAGTAATTAACACTTTGAATCCGCGCATTTAACGCTCGACTCGACTAAATGACGAGCCGCGAAGCGAGTCAAGATGGAAATCTTAAAGCTCGAGAATTTTTGAAAAATGTTATTTCGAAGTAAGCGTCCGGGCGTTTTGCGGTAGTTGAAATTCTTTTAAAATTCAACTCAACTAATGGAAAACTCAAACTCCCGGTGCAACTCCCGCTTAATTTTCAATTTGCGATTCAGATATATTCTATGTCGTCTCAAGATTGCCGTCGTTGATTCAAAGTGTTAAAACGAGATTTTAGCACATTTCATGCAATGTATTCATCGATGCGAACCGTCGCTGGGAGCATTACAGAGCCGTTACATGCCCTGAAGGAAATAAGGTGAGACTTTACCTATGCTTGCAACGTTGATTGTTGACCTGTTTCGTTTGCAGTGTTACACGCAGGAAAACGTAAAACAGATGCGAGATACATAATAACACACACAGCTAGGCGGTGTAAGTGCGTTTATCAGCGTAACATATTGAGCCTCTCTTGAATTTCATTAAAGAATTTTAAATTAATGCTTACTTAACGGCGTAATGAGTTTTCTCGTGTTGCCCTGTGTGCGTTAAGTAGATACCAAAGCATGTTGATATTACTCGTTGTATTAGAATCTATCGATTATATCTCAATGTGGTGTACGACTTAATTATTCAGACTGCTAATTGTATATATGTATGTGTATCCAATTATCCGAAGTTATAGATATGTGTAACCTATTGATATATTGATCATAAGCACGAGTAATGAGTATGATTAGTTGAATAACAGAGAAATTAATTATTTAAGTTTAATTCTCCTTCCAACATAAGTGTTCTGCCGATAAATTTCACCCATGCCCATTTTTTAGATAAATATAACATTTTTACTTATGTAGTTAAAAATAGTACATTTTTAGCATTTTCACAAATCTAATTCAACGTTCATTTTTATTTATATATTCGATCATTTAAAATATAAATGTAATTTCAAGAATAAAAGAAATGATTAAAGCAAAAGTTCCAATTATTCTACCGAATTAAAAGAATAATTCAATGAAATATTCTTACGAACCGTCTCGACGGCAACGAGAGAAATATTATTTCTACTTTTAGATCATATTGGATATTCATTAAAGCGACGCTTCATTTCGCGAATATCTAACGTGAAAAATGCTAAGAAAGTACCTCTTTCTAATTTCTGCGGTTGTCACGTAGCCGAGAATTGAACGGAGTATCCTCGTTGTTTTCAGATTTTGGGAATCTGCTTCGCGCAGAATCTGCGCGCGGATATATTCGCGCAAAAAGCGAAGTGGCATTGACAATCGCGTGCCCCCACGGCAGTCTAGCATCTTGTCTTTATAGATGCTAACCGGCTACGTTGATCGTGCTACAAGGTTTCGACGCGGACTTCGGAACTTCGGCGAATGGATGGACTGGATGGTTTTCCTGGAATGAAGAGAGGACGGACGCTTCGAAGGATTGTCACGATCGAGAATGATCGGATGCCGATTGCGATTCTCCGACGATAATCAAATCCGCCCGATAACGCTGCGATTTGCGTCGCTCAAATCTTTCGACTTGTAAATATCCAAGAAAACTTCACAGTCGCGCGTAACGACCCCGTTCTTCTCTTTCGGTACCGTCCAATCGATTAATCTGATTTGCCGAATAATGAGAGAAATTGATTGTTTTCAAAGTTCAGTCTTATCCGTCGCGCGTTGAATAACGTCGTTCTTGAATGGATTTTCTCTCGTAAATACAGAACGATCTTCAAGAGCGATGACAAAATTCTTTTAAATATATATGCGCATATTATTTATTTGGCATTATAATAATTATTTCATATGCATTATTTTCATATACGTAATAATAGTAAGAAATAATAGAGATATTCAAATTTTTGTATTATATTAATATATACATATAACAAAAAATGAAAATCAATATTTTTATATAGAAACTGGAAACTAGCGTTTATTTTAAATTTAAATTCTTGATATATTGAACCAAAATTCGAAATTCGAATAGATTTTGACAAATAATAATCCGACGATAGAATGTTTTTTCTCACTGTGCACATTTTTATTAATTAAAATCAATTTCTCTCGCTATCAGACAACGTCGACGAAAAGAGGCTAGTTGTTGCGACGCGGGTGTTCTGCGGGAAGGTTTCTCGACGAGCACATCGCAGTACATCGTCACGAAACACATCCAATGTAACGTTTGTCTTCATCACCAGAGCGGAACGTTTCGATGTTTCATTTCGACATTGCTGCCTGCGAAACGTATTTACTTCTTTCCGAGGAATCGCGCGCCAAAATATTTCTCTTAAGAATTGTGAGATCCAGACAGCCGCTTTTAAACGACTGCTTATAAAATCTTATATAAAAATATTGAAAAATATTGCTTATTGAAGTAGAATTATTTTATAATCGTGGAAGAGATTTCATTCTTTTGAGCCATCCATGAAATCCATGAAAAATATTCGAACGATAAATATTTAAAGGCATTTCTGATTCATGTTTAGCTAATATTTTAAATAATAAAATTCCATTAAAATATATGTAATTTGAACTGCATTGAAATACATGTAACTTGAACTACAGGTGTCTGAGCAAGCAAGGAGTATAGCTGCATTGACTAAATCGTTGGATTGTACAAAATGGATATTCTCGAATCGGACGACTCGTTTTAGAATATCCGGACTTCTCAACCCGACGAGTCAACAAGCCATCACAAGTGACACTCAAAGCGGTGGACTCGATTCCATGGAAAATCGATACTCCTAAGGCAAACAATGGAATCTCATCCGGTGCCTGGTACTCGCAATTCGATCTCTCTCGAGACGCCTTGGGGGGCTGATTGCATCAACATCGATTATCGTCGCTAATCGCGATTAACTGCATTTTCGTTCTGCACCTATAAAATCGGATATAGACATTTAAAAGACAGGGATTGTCAATCAGAATTAATCAGTCAAGCCACGTCAATATAGTTAATTCTTAGGCTTGATTGCATCGACGTCAATTATCGCCAACTATAGTTAATCGAATATTTTCCATTAAAGAACTCAGTCATATGAAATATACACGAGAAATGAACGGAAGATTAGCGGAGTTAAATCGACGGATGCAACCAGCCCCTACGGACTCGTACGGAGCCGCTCGACCGTGGCAAGACTTGAAAGACACGATCGACTGCGGAATTCCGCCCTCCCTTCCGGCAGGCGGGAAAAGTCGATACGTTTCGCGCGTTTAGGATAAGAAAAGACAGACGAATCGCCATTGCCATCGCCATCGCCAAAATTCGCGGGAGCTACAATGTGTCGAGCCATTGTAAAGTCGGTTGACGTAACGTCGTCGTGGGGGCGCGGTGAACGAGAGAAGTCGACTTCACCGCACGAGTAAACTAACAACTCTCCGCCGTGGTAGAGAACGGCAGCCATACAATATACACGAGTATACAACTTTCCTTTGTTCCCAATCGGTCGTTAAAACGACACAGTAATGGATCCACCACGTGCCACGTCGGGCATATCGATCCTTCCGGATTGCACACGGCATATTCCATCCTTCCATCGATGGGCCAGGTGTCCCATTGTACCCCGTGTTTATCGCACGCACATTGAAAAGCACGTCAAACTCCTTCGACCCTTCGATCCACTCTGCAAACACGGCTGTGTTTATCGCTATGGTTACTCTGAACAATAACAAGTTTATTGCGTGAGTTTCGAATTCTCAACAAATGCCTTATTTTTCATTATAAATGTAATTGCGCTTGAAAAGAATTTAATCGATAAGAGGCATTCAAGTTTTCTGAAATTTACGCGCGACGGAACTTAACGCTTCAGAGTGGAAAAAACAGATGACAGTTTGCGCAAACAAACACAGTCATAAATTATATACAGTCATTATCGTTCGAGTGTTTTTTTTTTTTTTTATTTGAAATATTTTGCGAGAAAGATAACATCGAGGGTCCTCGATATATAGATGCTGAAGGATCGATGGTAAATATGGACTGCATTTTATATTGTGTAGTAAATTACATGGGATACGTGCGTTATATGGGTTACGTGCATTATGCTGTGCGAGTAGACGCGGGTGGCATAACGTGTCAACTTGGGCTGTTAATATTTATAAATCATGTGTGCTGGGAAACGCGAGGGTTCTATGTATTTATTTATGCTCGAACTTAAAACAACAATGGAACAAGTTTGTGAGAACTGGTTTGTGTGGTTGAGGAAATGTTTCGTGAGGTTTCCTGTCGAATTTTCGGAAATTTATTTCTTTGCCGCAAACACAAGGAGCAAAGAAAACTTTTCTGAAAATTTACAATTGGAGAAATAAAAAAAAATTTTTTACGCGGCTGGCCCGTGCGCAAAATAAAACTGCCGATTTTCACGATGTAAATTGTATAGGACGTTTCATGGGAAACATGATTTTTAAATGGTCAAACGACGTTTGTTTGAACGCTTACGCGTGAAAAAGACAATTAGACACAAGCGTGACTTCACTATCTTTAAGTTTTAGAAAACGCGTCTTGTATTAAAAAACTTTTCTAAACGCCACGAACTCTAAATGTATTTTCTCTGATCGATCTACGTGCCAATCGATTGCATGATATAATCTATTGCTAAACAGTTCGAGCATGAATGTGAAATACGTAATTCCAATCTCTTTTCCTTAAAACGTTTCCACGAAATTTCTTGTAAGTTTCGTCACAATAGATAGGCGAATATATTGATATAATTAACGGGACACACTCGTTGAAAGAAACGCCGTTGTTATTTTACACAGAAAATTTGCCGTACGAATTTATTGTCGAGGAACATCTCTATCGTAAGTTCACTGCTGTGATCCGTGACATTAATTAAGTCCATTTCATAAAAAAGTTAAGTATAAAGAAGTTAAGTTAACTGACGATTGTAATTTCTTACGAGCCATCAATGCGAATGCGGGAGCGGGTTTAGCAAAGGCTGTGCTATTTAAGATGAAATAATACTCTCAAAATAATACTCTTCTTATAGATAGTTGCTTCTAACAATCTCTCTCTCTCTCTCTTTCTCTTTCTATTTCTCTCTATCTCTCATGTGTTCAGTGACGATAACATGAGTGGCGAATGCGTACATCCGTGTACTTTAACGACGTCCAATACAGATTTACAATGACATCAAGATGGAAATATAGAAAAAAAAAATCGCGATAACATCCTTCAGAGATAAGATGCGATCATTAAAAAAAAAAAATGTATCTCGATGTGTAACGATACGTACATGCAAAGCATGTCGCGGTTTCTATATTTCATTCGCAAGCACGCACAACGAGCGTGGATACATATGTCTAGTACAAAATCATCGAAACAATTTGCTAAACCCGACATTTCCCGGTCTGTGCATCGTCCCATTAATTCAAGTTGTTAACCTGATCCGATATTCTCGAGATAACAAGCAATCTTGTCAAAGGATATACGGATCACGTGACACGAATTAAATCAGATTTCGATTTAAAGTTATATTATAGTGCGTTAAGTTAGTGCACGATTTAACTCGTTGTACACATCTCTGTAAGATTGTCTTGTCAACTTTTTTCGTATTCTTTTAAGTTTACCCAAACCGCGGATCATCAAGCATGTTAATCATCGCACCTCTCCATTTTCAGATCGCGTTAAAATATCAGTTATTTAGATTCATAAGATATCTAATCGTTGCTACATGATCGAGCCAGTAATCTGGCTTTTAAGTAATTTAATTTTAGTTATTCGCAAGAGAGAGATCTGTGCTACAGCCGTCCTTCAAAAATCGAACCGACATCAGTTTTCCAAAACTAACTTAATTATAAAATGGCTTTTCATGCAGTATTTCGTATCGTGTCGTATTTAAATAGATTAACAAAGTTTTGAACTTTCTGACGCACGATTCATTATTGCATCTTTGTAATCTCTCATAAAATTTTGCGAAAAATTGCAGACTCTTTGCCTTTCAGTGCGATGCCAATTGCGTATAATTTCTTTTTTTATTAACTTTTTATTACAATAAAGATATATGATATACTAATTTTTGTTGTCCTTTTTCTTCTTTTACCGATATTATTTTGCCAGTTAATTTTATTTATAATATTCATTATATCATTTTAATTCACATCGATATACTTTGTTATTTCTCGGTTATATTTTCTTCTTACTCTATGTAGTTATCTTTAATATTGAGAGCAAAAACGCTCTTGACAATTTTATTAATAATATCTAAGATGATATTTTTTACAGTCGATGGCAATGCACGTAGCAAAACTTAAATGTTATTCATAAATATTCGCAATTGTCTCCGTAAAATAATCGATAGTGACTCAACAACCTAACCCAGGATAATCGAAATGATCAATAATTTATATCTTACTATTCGATTCGTCTATTGTCACACGGGCGATTAGAATATTACATTCCTTCTTTCGGATTTCTGTAAATATTGTACATGTACTTTTGTAAAAAAGAAAAAAAAACTAAGGGATAGTTTAATCGCGCTTGACCAACACCGTTATGGTGAACAAAGACGATGTAATATAACATTCTTTCCATGTAAAATATAAAAACAAAACAGGATTCATTGTCCGACCCGTATTTCGAATCTTGTAAATATGTAACCGCGTACGATCGTGATAAACGAGACATCGTGATAATCGAAGTAAATCACTCATCGTGCCAAAAACGTGCAGTCAAATTCGACTTACTTCTGCAATAAATTCAAGAAAGTAATCGCAAAAAAAACGAATACCTTATCACTAAACCGCGTTACATTCCTATTTATAAGAGCTATTTTCTATCTCATTTCCTCTACAGCTTTTTTTTAACGCATACCCCCCCATTTTTCTTAATGTGGATTTAAAGCGGTTTGGAATCCTCCAATCTAAATTCGAATCTATAATTTACAAATAAATTATTATTCTAAGCATCAACGTAACGTATAATTGACAAGGGAAAAATTCGCTCAATCGCCTTCGCAATTATGCTGCACGATTATCTTTACCTGTATTTTATACAGCTCGTACACGTGCTAATGTACACCTCATGTAAATAAGAGCGAAACACGTCCGAGTATAAATCAACTGATCAGACAAAACTGATATTCTTGCCGTTTCGATATTGATTCTCGTTTCGTTGAAATATAGCGAAAAATCCTGAGGAAAACGAAACGAGAGCTTCATTATTTCGAAGACCGATCGCGAAATCATAATAAAACTTATTCCTCGTGCCACAAATGCGTTCAATAATGCCTCGGAGAGGGAATTCAGGCTTGTTATAATTGTACGGACAAAGAATACGCCACGAGAGGAGTTTGTATAAGTTTATTACGGTTTACGTACTGCCTTGTTTCTACTGTAGTCTCGATTTAATAATTATGATATACACACAATTGTTAATCGCGCTTCGAACCGTCTCTGTAACAATTATGACACACTGCCATTGTGGTGTTTGACTTTTTGATAATTTGCGACTTGTTATATCGGTGCGACTATATACATATGTAATATAGGTAAATAGCACGTACTCCTAAGTGTAATCATTGTAATTGAACTAATGTAAATACAGCCACATACTTTTCTTGTAACGGCTAAGAGATTACTGTAATGTTTTTATGGGCAACAAATGGACATTTATACCCGTCGACGTGTAAGTCAATAAAAATTACAATAATTGGTATTTTTTGCACAATTTCGTTAAGAACATTTTTGCTTACTTGCATGACACTTGCATAAATTATTATTATGAAATACATACGTATTGAAAAGAAATACGGAAAAATTTTAAAAGACTATTAAAACAATGTAAGATTTTTCTAAATATTAATTATATTTATTTAGCACTGTCATACAAGTATATTACAAGTATTAAAATTTTGTTTATGATTTGCTAAACTTTACATACAGTTTTTGTATCATTATATACGAAGCATATTACAATCACGTATATATTATCAATGCGCATGTGTTAAGTGATAATATTCACTATAATTAAATTCTTTTCTTTGTTTATCGATCGAGAGATGAGCAAGAAATAAAACATATAGTTTTGCTGGTTGTAGCATCGAACGGTAACCAGACAAGAGTCAGTTAACCAGTAATACCGGCTATTTTCACACTTTCCAGGTAAACTTAAACACATTCCACTAGATGCTGTGTGTTGTAACTATACAACTATTTTTTTTTATTAGAAAAAAAAAGAAGTAAAATCATAAAATTCGCATACGTGTAATTATATCAAACAAATTTCTCCTTCATATATACGTTAGAAGCGATAACGTCTACACGCGACGGATTTACCAAGCGTCTGGAATAACGTTATTTATTGTAAAAGCAAGTACGACATATCGGGTTTACAGAGAGGTCTTTACAGCTGTCCATCGAAATCTCTGAATCTCTTGTTGATCCAGACGTACCACCTCTCGGGAAATTCTGTGCCGTGCCAAGGTCTGCGCGCGCCTCGCACCAAATCCTCGACGCGTTCATCGTCGGAGGATTATTCGCGCGACTCTTCATTGTCAAAATACGATACCTTCCCCCGACCCAGCGACCCAGTTTCCGACGGGAATAGAACGCGAAAGTCGTCGTACGCGCGGCGTGAAATTCGTCCGATCTAGGACGACGAGAGCGCGCTCCGTCCGGCCGCATGTAAATACATGCGGCGGTGACGTTTAACTGCCCGTGTTAATTGCATGATCACCGCGCAGCGTCGTTATTCCGCGGCTCGCACATACGGGACCGCCCATTTTCTCGAGAGATCTCCTTAAATACCGCGCGCCATGCATGCGCGTAAAACGCGAGCGAGGTGGTCTACGTGAAAGTCGCGGCGTAAATTATAGTGAACCAGGACGGTCATTACGCAGAAATCACCGTGATTATTGTCCTCCGAGTCGAATGAGGAAAGGGGGGGGGAAGAGGAGGCTACTCAGGGTTATCGTTTGTTTTCTTCGCGTTTCTGCACGTAGGCACTCTCGATACTACTCCGATATTTCTCTCGATGTTGCGTCAACTCAATTAGACTACTTTTCAACATTTTCACGTATGGACTCGTGTTTTCGATGGATAGAAACAAGTTTAATTTTTTAAACGATGTCTGGAAACAGATCTTTGTGTATAATTAATGCCAGCGTTTTGTACGTTCTGTAAAAGAGGATATCCAAATCGATGAAATACGTGAAAGCTACGATTGATGTTTAAAATGTCAAACTTCGAACATGGCGTAGCCACGTATGTAGATATTTTTGATCTCTGAATAACAAAAGAGAGAGAAGATTAAATTATAAATTTAACCCAATTCCCTTATCTGCGAAATTCGAATAACGTACCGACGATCCGGCAACGATCGTACAAAATATCAGGCGAATCCTCACATAAAAATCAAACCGAGACAAATGTGCAGTATCGCGAAATCCTTTCGGCCTACTTTCATGTTTTCTTATCCAGGACGCGGCGACCTATAAAGAGGAAGGAGAGGATTCGCTGACCTTTTCGGCCATATCACGTTTCGATTTCTGTACGACTGGCTTTATCTAATCTATACGTCCGACTCAATTTTTCAATCGTATCGGAAATGGTCTTTTGTTTGTGAATCATCCGATGCTTTTTGGCAGGTGTGGCCCGTAATCGATAAAAATATCGTATCCCAATCGCCGTCTTTGTCGATGTCCATTCATTACGCCTCGATTGTTACGCCTTCTCGTGCAACAATTGGAATAATAATAATAATAATTGGAACAATAATCAGGTATTGTAATTATTGTATAATTCCCAACTAATAAAATGCGATGTAATTTATTATTTATTAATACGTGTATCAATCTTATTCGTATTCCGTAAGATAAATTTTACGTATCTTGGAATAAAATTGTTACAGATATAGACGTTTATTTATGACGTTTATTGATATAAAGTTTTCTTTTTTCAAAAATATTTCTTCGATGCTACTATTACAAATAAAGTATCGCTAATTGCAGCTCACTGCTTGATCGTTAACTGCAATTTATGTAGCTCTCATTTATTGCTTAATACTTTATGGTGTGATATCGGATATATTTTTTCGCTCTATGGGTCTCTGAGCCGGACCAACGTGATAAGTCCGCGAATATACGCTCATAAATAGCGACGATGTAACGTGCTAACGCGCACTACACAGAACAAACCTTATATTTTCCACTGCGACGACACGATATGACGTACGTAAAAGGAAAATTTGCGCCTACGGTGTGCACTTGCGCGTATGGCAATTTGATGCAAACGCGATAGCTCCATTGGATAATTCAATTATTTTCCAATCAACAGCAAGTAATCTCGAGAATTACTTGTTTATCAAATAAGCTGACAAAATTAATACTAAATTCCAAGATGCCATTTCTATTACGTTAATACTCACGGAAGGTAAGTTAATTATTTTACATATCTATTCCTCTAGGTAAGTGATTAGTATATTCTGTTATTGATGGATTTTTATTTTGCGTTGTGACATACGAGAAATTACGACGCGAAAACGCTGTTGAACAAAGTGTTTGCAGTAAAATTTTACCTTGTAGCGCTTGTTTGCACGAAAAATAAATTATAAAAAATGTTGATTTTTAGTTGAAAAAATATCTTTCTAAAATGATTTTCAAATATGTTTGGATAAAAATGATAAATTAAAAAAAGTTATATCTCAAAGAATCGTTTAAAAGAAATTTTAAAGACAAGAAATCTTAGAGAACTTTCGTTATCAGAATTGTGTCAACTTTTCACATGCTACCATTTAATAGTTGATAAATATTAAAAAAAGTGTTACAAAATTTTTACATCTTATCCAGATACTAATCACGAACTATTATCAATGCCTACTTTCGCAGGTGTGGCTGCTTATCATCCAAGAACGTTAGGCAAAGTTAAAAATAGAAAACTTGTTTGATGTAACAAATGCGTAGTTAGACCTAAATGATTACTACATATAATTCAACCGAAGATTCCACGTTCATGTACAGAACTGTTTGACATCACAGTTTGAAACTATAACATTTAGTACGACCACAGCTAAATATGTCATATTCTCATATCAATATTGAAACATCGAAAAACTGGTAGATATGAATATTTAAATGGCACCAATTTATCATCATATAAATGATAAGAACAAATATATATTGATCATACGATTTTGAAAAAAACATCAGATAATTCGAACAGCATTAAAAACTTTGTCAAATTTGAACCTGTTATATTATAGTAATAAGAAAAAAAGTCGAATTAACATACTAAGCGATAAAATAATTCGAATAAATTAAAAGTATTTGTTATATGCCCATACATGATAATAACATAAATATTGAAAGAAAGAATCAATTATAGGCTCATATATTTAAAAATATCTTTGAGACATAATTGGTTTTATAATTCTTTTTATAGAAAAGCATCATTCGTTTGGTAAATGATATTGATATAAAATCTTTGCAATATCACATGTATGTCAAAGTAGAGAAAAAATAACAATTACTGATATCTGAAAAGTCTTATCGTGAATCGTTTTTGCTTGAAATTTCCAGATTAATCGGTTTCTGTTTGTGATATTGTCTTTATCAAATGTTAAATGTTAAAGGTAGGAAATGTGCAATATAAAAAAAAAGTTATAAAACGTTATAAAAACCTTAATCGATCTAAAAATCTACATTAGAAGATAAAATTAGTTGCAACTGCTTAGATAAAGCTTTAATGGAAATGCCTTAGATAAACACAAACGTTATGTTCCAAATTGATTCGTAAACAATCACTTATTCTATCATGAAAAAAATCAATATGTTTAAATTTGGCAGATGTAAATGCATTTTTATATTTTCCGTCTATGAAGATCTGTCAGATAAATTTTATCGCACTGATGCAAAGTGTTTTATATAGGTATCACGGCGAATTTAAAAAGTCTCGCTGATAAATCGAACGATTCGAGAAGCATAAATGTGATATCGTGAAGTGTATTTCGAGACTCGACTATTTTTAGGCTGGATGTTTCAGTGCTGTTTCAACGTGTCGGTATAAATTTTAAATTTCTCCTTCACTTACTTTCTATTATTAACTCGAATATTAATTTAAATTCTTTCTATATTTGATTGATCATTGACGTAGTCTAGAGTAATGTTTCAAACTGCGTTGACCAGTCTTTTAGTATTTTTATTACTAAAGATCGTCGCATAAAATAATGATAAAAATCTGATCCAAAAGAATGGTAAATGGTAAAATTGATCAAATAATAAGTTTATAGTATATTTGTTCAAATTTTTTGAAAATATATTATTAAAATTTCATCATTATACTGCTATCAGATATTACAATTGGATAATGATATGAATTAATTTATTGATATATAGATTGATAACATTATATATAGATATTGATATCGTATCAATATTTTATATTATTATTTAATAATAATTATTATTTAATATGTACAAGAAACGTTTAATGACAAAAATATAAAATTAATAAAAATAGCTTTAAGTACGCATTTGGCAACTCTTCTGTACAATTCGATACTAAATTACGGTTCGACTAACGAATCTCCTAACGAAGCGGATTTGGTCTGAATATTTTGACGTGTGTTTCGTTTCGTCATGTCAATCGAGAAACGCACGCGTTACACACGGAATCGCGATTCTCCGCCATACGAGAAAGTCCGGTAACGAATTTTGTAATTGCGCCTGGCCATGAGATACGCGGCCAATTATCTTTCTCTGCCACGAGATAACGTCTGGCGCACAGCACGCGTAATTTCGCGAGAATTAATGAGATTCTTATGGACAATGGCAGCAAGAAAAAAATACCGAATAGAACGTTTATTTTGAACTCCGAAGAGGCGTAACGGCCAAGGATATATTAATGCGCGTCTTCATAATTAAAAGCGGTAGTCTTCGTAGTCGACGTCAGCTCATATTGATTCCGTAAACATGGCTCGGCAATCGAGCTGCAAATACTACACGGGGAAAAAAAATATGCGCATGCCTCTTTATCGTGCACACAAAAGACGTTTGTGAACGTTTCGTCTTTAGGACAAGCGACTGAACGATACGAGAATATTGTTATTGCAAATATGCGGCGATACGATCAGATAAGTGAAGTAAAATAGTAAAAATAGTGAAAGTGACATTGTTATCTTATATATAGAAAAATAATGGCAATATTTTCTATAAATCTGCAAAAGTTTCCGAAATGGAAAGCATCCTGATATTAATGGACATAATCGCCTAGCATATTTGACAAGCGCGTATTTGATCGGATGTCGACGTCAAGATAATATGCAATACATCGCACCAGCGAGAGAGAGAGAGAGAGAGAAAATTTAGATATCGTGCGTAAATATTGCGTAATCTGAAAATGTCAGGTGTTCAGATTAGCATAAGACAACAGTGGATGCAGAATTGATACGCTCCAATGAGCGTAAGTCCAATGTGCGACATGAGGAAGCCGTGAGACGCGAGCTTGACGAGAAGCTTCGCGATGTATTGCATTTTGCATTGAATTTTCCTCCGCTGAAGTGAATTCAAGAAAATCCACCGCAGACAAGCGATATGTTGTGTCACAAAACTCGTCCATCAACATTTCTATCGTCTCGTAAAAAAGAAAAAAAAAAGAAAGAAAAGAAAAAGATATTCTCACAGATACAATATCATCTACAAAAAGAAATATTTTTCTAACCGCGTTTAATTATCGGACACTCCGTATGACACGAGAAATAACGACAAGTAAATTCTGATAGTGGGCGTCGAACATCAGTTATCATATCCTACACGTAAACCTGTCGTTCATGTATATATACATTTCGATTTTGCATGCGTGAACAACAGGATATACGAGGAAGAAATGTGCAAAAAAATAATAACAGATTAATCGCCGCTCGTTCCGTTTGCCAATGAATTCTTATGTAATCCACGTTTATCGTTAGTTCGCTGATATGGAATCGCCGATGCGTCAGTACGTTTTGTTTTTCTTTTTTCTTTTTTTTACGTCGGTGCCTCGAATTACACCTGACAGCTTCGATAATCGAGATTGGGCAGCGATGAGAAACACCCTTTCGCCCTGCCCGAAATCACCCGCCATCGCGGCGGACGATCCTGAAATACCATGATGAGTCATCGCGGACGTATCGCTCACTACGTTAACATCGCGGGATACACCATACAAAATATGAGATGCTTGTTAGTCTCGTTCCAGGTAGCTCGTTATCGCCGGTAGCTCTATGTCAAGTATCGCATAAGTTAGCCTCGACGCGTGACACTCGCGTAATGTCGCATGAAGGAGGGAAGAATTATGAAAGGATGAAGCAGAAAAAAGGAATCGTCCAGAGAGAGAGAGAGAGAGAGAGAGAAAGAGAGAGAGAGAGAGAGAGAGAGAGACCGCCGATTACGCAGGTCGTTGTATGACTTTGACGTATTTCTCCAGATTGGTCGCTTAGACAGTTAAAAATTATTTGGAGAACTTTAAATTTTTTTTCTCTTATATAGTTACATAATAAACGAAAAATATCCGTTGTTCACTTAAAAAAAAAATGCATTTATTTCTTATCTTAAAAATATCAAAATTTTTCATTATTTAACGGAAAGAGAATATTTCGTTTTTTTACTATCGCATTCAGAAAAAAAAATCGTATTAATAATTAGAAATTTGAGAATGAATAAGTCTTAACTATCATAAAGTTCTAATAAAAACAATAAATAAATATTATTAAAAAAATAGTAATATAATATAATATTAATCATTTGTAGTAAATCGTTAGATAAATATTAGTGTGTTGTTAGTGTGTTGTTATCGAAATGTATTTTTTTAAAGTTATCTCAATAATATTATGGCATCATGCTTATTTAAAAAAAATATTTATCTAAATTAGAAAATAATAATTATTATATCTATTTGGTATAAAGTCTACATAATTGTGTAATTATAATTATCAAAACTATTTCGCTTCCTCTCAATGCGATTAATTCATTTTATTTATTTCATTATACACAACGATTGCAAATTTAGCGTAGATTCTCCTCGTCAACAAGTTGATAAAGCTCAGAAGAATCAATTTAGTGATGCATGTCTCGTGTCGTATGCGTAAGCAATAATATATGTCAATCCAGCCGTCGCCTGCTGGGAATAGCAACAAGTAGCCGCATGCCATAAGTTGAAAATACCGATGCACGTGGAACTGCATGAACAATGCGTTTGCTTGACGTGTTTTTATTATACGCAATTCCAGGAATTATTATTACATACAAGAATATATTGTTTATTGTGTTTTATGCGCAGCAGCTTATATTCACAGTGTGTGTTTCTGCTGTTACGATAAGGTGTATGAAATGTTAAGTCCCGGCTTTAATTGTAACGGAAATACTCGACTAGGAATTAGCGCGTACGGACGCGACTGTAATGTGTTACACATACACGCAGAGACGGAAGGATTATGCTAATTCAGTGGCAGTGATTTGCCAGCATGCGGTGACACTTGGATTTGCGGCCGGTTAAACGCGCGATTGAAAAATGAAAATTCAAAAAACACTTGGATCAAAGTTCCGCACATGATATAATCATACGTAACACACAGTCAATTATTTCGATCGATGATTTAATTTTTACTTTCATCATTTATTAGAGGACAGGAATTACCGTCTTCTATATATAAAATCTATCTCGTCTGTTTATCTGAATCCCAAAGTCTCCATGCAAAATTAATTATCTACTTTTGGATCTATATCTCGAATTAATTACAAGATGATAATCTTGAAAATGGATTTTTTAAATTAAAAGAGAATGATAATTTTTTCTTTCGATTGCGCTTGTATAAAAAAAGATTAGATTTCTTTTATATAATTACTATTTATTATAAATATTTCTTAATCAATAAATTTTTGGCAATCTACTAGAACAATATTTATATATTTTTAAAATATTACATTTTATTATGACTTATCATTTCATCGAAATTATCCAAATTACTATATATGTAAATTCTGTTATCATCTATATTATTGTCAACAATTTGACATTTAAAGATAAGAATAAGAGTGCAGAGATCTCATGATATCAAAGCACGTGATTGTATTGATCGATAAATTAAAGTCCTTGCAAACCAGTCAAACGAGAATCATCACATATTCAAAATGACAGAAACCGGTATAGAAACGGCTTTACATCGCATAAAATTAATTGGAAAAAAATCAATGAATCATAAAAATTGGATGTTTTTAAAAGATCAACAAAATTATTAAAAAAAAGATATAAATTGTAAAAAAGATATTTATGCAGAGAAATAAAAATATCGTTCAATATTTATTAAATATATAAATTCTTAATGTCATACATAAAATACGATTGATAATTTAATGGCGATCGCGTGAAATGTTATCGCGTGAAATGTCGATCAATCGTTAAAGTTCGAAAAAAAATGACCGAGTTAAAACGATTACAGCGAACATTAAGTATAATTGAGCTGTTCAGTTGTATAATTCTTGACACAATATATGTTTTCCGTACTATATTTCTTTACCTTCTATAACAACGACGCTGCCATTAGTTGAAAAATATGTAATGTTTGCGTTAAACGCTTTTCGGACAATTTCTGAGATATCCATTGACGTTTACGAAAATATAGGAATCTCTTTATATGTTGAATCTCTTATTTTTCCGGTATACTTCAAAAATGCGCACATTCCATCAATCCTCCTTGCATCGTTCTCAACGGGTCTTGGCCATGGCATTAGATCAGCGATGACATCACAATAAGTAATACAACAATGACATAAGAGCCACAACAATGAGGATGTGCATCTATCGTCAAGGTCTATTTAGTGGAAAATTTAAGTGTTTCCGATCGATGTGCTTCTAAAGATATCAGAGATCTCAAAGCATCAAAATTATAATCAGTCTTTTCACAGACGTGAATCAATGAGACAGAATAAGGTATAAAAGCAAAGTAAAGAGACTCTTAAAAGAGAAAAACAAAAGAATATATATATATATATATAAAGCTCTATTAATATTACATAAAACTGGCTTGAATCTTATATTTCTCATTATGTATGCATCTCACATCTCGTGTCTCACATCGAGTGTCACAGCAGGACGATGACCTCAATGAAGTCTAAGATGAGACAGATAAGATCACATCAAAGATATATATGCTCGTCCAAGGTCTTATTTCAATTTTAAGGCCGTTGCAGGAGAAATTGTTTACAATGTCTTATCGCGTGGATGGACGATGACACGGAAGAATGCCACGCGTATCAATATCACATTGATATTTTTAGCCGATCGTCACGATTATTCGCGGCCGGATTGGCACGGTCACTAGCGGAACGGGTTTCGAAAGTGGTAAAAATATCCGATTAATTTTACATTTTACATTATAGTGCTACATCTGTGTGGACGACGCGATAATGTAACGTTCACATCGTTATTGCGGCGATCTTTTCCGGAGGAAAACTGATGCAATTTCCTTTGAATTTTCACATTTTCTTCCACGACACTTATCATTTCGTGACGGATGAAGAATTTTCATCATCGTGATCAGATGATTCTTTTATCTGTAAAACACAACATGATTAACATTATCATCGTCAATGATTATCAATTATTAATCATTACTTCTGAAACGTGTGACATATCTGTTAGAATCTTATCGAGAAAATTAAAGAATTTATTATTAGTTTCGCACATCTTTATTATTAGCTTCCATCAAAAGTGAACATGCACATTTATTCCTAGAAGGAAATCCCTGTGAAACCACTGTCGATCAATAATTTCACTTCAGTGAGGATTCGTAGCTTTTGCTATTTTCGTATTGAGGCAATATAAGAAATTTTCGTTGAAGTTATTATAATTGCCGCATAAGTTTCTGTATATCTTTCTACTAATTCTACACATAATGCACATAAAAGGGAGAAAAAGGCAAATATTCATAATTCCGATAACTTTATGAAGTTATAAATATCTCTTATCTCTCGCTTTTGCGTCATTTTGCGTGTGAAATGCGTGAAAGTGTAGCCGCAAACGAAAAACACGACTCGTGAACCATCTCCGATGAATTTTTTCAATCGTAAAGAAATATATGTTATCTGACACGCGATTCGAAGAGCAGGCGCATACGTGAATGAGGAAGAGAAGGCTTACGGAGATGTCGGTAGAGCTCGGAGAAAGAGGATTTCAGACGACGTTCGCACGTTCAACGAAAGATCGAACTGCGTCTTCGCGTTCCTCCGAAAACGTGCAGTGCCGCGGGATTCAGTGAAAAGTTCTATTATTATTGCACACAATATGATTGCAACTATGTAGCAGAGAGTAGTATAATATAGCTTTTTGATCTTTGATCTATTTTATCTTGATCTATCATTAATTAATTATTAAGTAATGTTAATATTTTAAGATCGCCAATGTTAATATTTTCACAGTATACGTGAAGGGGAAACTCACTGCCACTTTTCATACATTTCGAGTATTATTGACATAATAGTATTATTGACTTTTTCTTCACCACTTGACAATCGATCAATTCTTGTCAATTATTACTATCTCTAGATGTTTCTCATTAATAGGCATAGTAATAATTGATCTTAGATCATCTTAGATGAACATCTCTACGCCATTGGTTATATTTGAACTTATACGTGGCCTTCGGTAGACCGCTCCTTACTTTACATATTTTACATTTCAAAAAGAGACACTTAAGAATCTATGAAAAATATGTTAATTGACAATTGAGTAAAAACTGATTAAAAATCGATTACTTATTATTTCGTCACGTAATACTTGTAACGAAAATTAAAATTATCCATTTAAACATTAAAAAAACAATTCTATGTATAAAAGAGAAATTTAAATTATCACAAATTATCATTACTCCAGTCTATTAATCGTCAAGTGTATAACGAATGCTAATTGTATCACACAATGAAGAATTACACAACGATCGCAAGCATCATGACACCTATCGTTCCATAGAGGAAGGAGGGAGGGCGGGCTGGGAGGGAGGGGGTGAGGAGGAACGAGCGGGACCACGTTGTGCTTCACGTCGAGAGGCGAGGATTTCAAACTCTCTTCAGCAGCGCGCATCGGAGAACGAGCAGGAACGGGCCGTCCCACAACGAGGCGCGTCCGTGGTGGGGTGTCAGCCGCGGCTTATCTGGCGACTTTATGTATATTACGATACCCGAGGCAGGAACACGAGCAGTTCACTGCTGGCTAACCGGTCGGAGAAGTCGGTGAAGCCGAGTCGTCCGCGTGGCGCACCGAGAAAGCCGTCGAGCGCACGGGAGAAAGAGTGGAAAAGCGTGTTCGTTCAACTTTTCAAACAAGAGAAACCGTGCCCCTGTTATTTTTACTTTTTCGCTTTTCTTCCGCGTTTTGTTGCCGCGCGCGCGTAAATAACGTCGCGCGGGTCTCACGTCCGTCGCGGGTAAGAACCGTCGTGTACACGACGTGTCAACGTGGTGCACGAATCGGCCAGGCAATTCGACAGGCAGATCGAGCGGGACGTATCGATACTGCTCAGCGATCTCTGCTCCTTCGATCCAGGATGATTGTCCTCGCGTGGTGCCTCTTCGTCATCGTTTCGTTTCTCGTTGCGAGAAACCAGGCTTTTCTCAATGCGCCCATACCAGGTACGCGTCTCCATCGGAGTTTTCACGACGACGAAAAGATCGCAGTCTCGATCGCGACCTTCATCTCGTAACGATTTATCTCGAAATCGTTGGAACAAACGCGAGATCTCGTGACTCATCGTGTCATCAGGTTTTTCCTAACAGACGCAACACGACATTTTCATCTGAGTAAATTGTCATTTTTCAACATGATCGACGCATTAATAATAAGAAGTGACAGAGTGATTAAGCGTTCCTGACTTTTTTTTATATCTACTGAACAACATAGATCAACTTTGAAGGTCTTTAGTTGCTTTTGGTGATGGCCCGTTTCGAACATCGACAGCATCTACGTGAATCGCTTATTGATCGTGCGATCACATTTAAATTACTGAAACCCATAAATATCCTCGTATGACGTCACGTATTTTATTCGAAATTAATCATAAAAGATATTTGAATATCTATATCATTTTGCGTAAGTCTTCAAAAACACTATAAATATTCTCTTGCTTAATCGCAACCATAAATATCTTGAAAAAAAAAAATGACACACGATAAGAAAAGCATGTTTTAAAAATGATTAATTTCCATATGATTTTCACAATTAATAGAAAATATAAATTTAAATATAATTTATGATAAAGAGATTTAGCGTGAGATATATAGCTTTGCGAAATAATATTAACGCGTTAGATATTTCACAGGACCTAATACTCATAGGTCATGGACCGTGCTTGAACTATTTAGAGTTAAATCTGGCATCATTTCCGTTTTGAAACGCTTCGAATATTGCGCTCGGATCGCGACGTGCTATATTACCGGAGCACGAAGAAACGACCTCTGTAACCCGTAGTAACCCGCGTATATTCACGAAACACCGTAGAATATAGCAAAAAAAAAAAAGAAGAAAGAGGGAAGACGAGCGTCGTAAAAGGTTTTATCAACGCGTTTGAGGAAGTCTGGTTCGTTGGACTAGCGTTTCGATCGATCTAACTCCAAATATAGATAACGTTATATTATTTAAAGCACGGCGTAATCGATACGATTATGAGATTTTCGTAATTCGATTAAATCCTTTAGTTTGTAGTCTTGCACTGTTAATTAACCAGAATCTAACCCGTCCCGTGTCGGACCTCGATTTCTCATAATCAATTATCGCATATCTTAGGTAACCATTAATGCATATATTAGCCATGTGCCTTCTGTATCAAGGAAGATGGAGAATTTTCCGAGAATTATGTCAAATCATTCTTGAGATTGTGCATACTGACAGAACAATCTATGAATAAGAACTCATTTAATGTTAAAATAAGATATGTTATAAAAATCAGATATTATTATTTCAATAAAAATTGATATAATATAGTAAAACGTGAATGTTTTTATTGATGAAAAATATTAAAATTCTATTATAATACTATTTAAATACTATAAAATGATCGATAACAAACACATTTTTTTCAAATTTTACGCATCATAATAAAAAAAGTTTTACAATTTCAGTGTTTTCAGAATCTCTTCTTAAAATCTTCAGATTTCTTAATATGTTCGATTATGTTTATATTTCAAACATAATCCAACTGACTAAAATTTTGGAAAAAGTAGTACAAAATGTTTGTTCTTCTTCATAAATTTCAATAAGCGTTACTTGACGTTGCAACATGTATTTTTTTCGAATGGTGTCCTTAAAAATAACTAACCTAAAATAACTTACGTTGAATTCGCATTCGCACGAACGCAGTAGGAAAAGCGCTAATCGGGCGATCCTCAAAAGAACTCGTATCGCGACGCTCGCAGTTAAATCCCTGATTGCACCGTGTGCGTTCTGTCGTAGATTTTGCATACTGCTGTTGTGTGAATGACAGATTTATCTCGCGCAGTAGACAAGAGTTTCGCTTGAATTGTTGCCCGCCAGAGTCAGACGGACTTGATCCGTTTCCAGTGTACGAAAGTTCGATCAGTACCAAAGTTTCGATCGTCCTCCCATAACTTCGGGGGCTTCTCTCTTTCTCCCCCTTCCTTCCTCGTCCGCGCGCATTCTTACGAGAGATATCTCGGATAATCAATAATTATGTTATAAAGTGGCTGGAGCAGACACTTGACCCTGCATCGCTTCGCTTCGCGTCGTTTTTATCCAACCAATACAATCGGCAAGCAACGATGTCACGTGGCTAAAAAAGTCACATTTAATATCACTGTGACCGCAGGGATATGAACATTGTTAGGCTAAAACAGATTCTTTCATCATTTAAATAAAATAGCTCCGCGGAGTAACGTTATGTGTAGAACGAGAGTATTAAAGAAAGAAAATGCATTCAACAATCGCGTCGAGATGTCATTCGGTGGATGATATTTTCTCCATAAAAATTTAAATTTCGAGTAAGGTGTCGCGAAGCCACGCGCCGCGTTTGTAACAAACCGTTGTTTTATTAACGGGAATACGTCGTAATAATTCAGAGGCGTCTGAACAATGTCGATGTTAGCGGCTTTTTCGATACCCAGTTCTTGAATAATCTAGACTCCAAGTACCTATCCGGGGAATGCGATCGTTCCTACCGCGACACAATTTTTATGGTAAGATTAATCACAGTAGAATTCCTCGGATGGCTTTAATATTACGTATTATTTATTTATTTTTCATTATTGTCAAAAGATTAACGGTGCAAAAGTATCGATACGAGTACTTGTAATAATTCTTGTTGAAAATATTACATGTTACGAACTGTGTCATATGGAATAGCAAAAGGTTAACTCGAAACTTTCTAAAACGATCCATATTTCAAATATAGATCGTAAACGTGTATTTAAACCATGCCGAATGAATCTCAAATTTTTATTCAACTGGTCGAGTAACTCGTCTAGGCACCGGTTAACGGATGTACGAAGGTATAATCGTTCACATAATGTTCACGTTGCTAAATATAGAAGTACAAAAGCGACTGGGAAACCGTTACATCTATCTCTAACCTCGAATACATCCTGTGGATCCTTAGCATACAATTACGATGAAACTTCCTACACTTAAGTAGACTTAAGGACACGAATTTTCCCGCTACTTTGTCCCGAAGGAAAAATTAGCTCTGGACTTAACAAGAAATTTATTATTAAAGTTACCGTCGCGGTAATATGCTCGCGGATTAAAAACGGTAAAGAATAGGCTACATCGAACGAAATTCTTGCGTAATTCTTTCTTGGTCCAACCGGATATTTTTATCATTCTGACATTGATGCGCAATTAGTATAAATGGCGTGTGTTTATCGCGACATATGTATTATAAATGCTGCGCTATTTGAAGAGCCATGTCCCAATATCAAGCGATTTATATCAATATCTGCCAAAGTTACATGCGTTGCCTGCATGACATTTTATATACTACTATTATACTTGACTTTGAAATACCTTAATGAAAAACTCTCTCTATACTCTGTCTAAATGAAATAAAAGTGGGAAAAAAGTGGGAGAAAAGTAAAGAGGCAAAATCCGATATTCTTTCTGAAGAGGATGGGGGCACTCGCCGGTACGTGTCCGCTGACAATGTTCTAGCTGCCCTCTTAAACCTCAGCTAACAATACTTCCGATAATAATACACGGTGATCACGGAACTTGGAGCGACGCCAAGAAGAATCGCCGGACTTGGTCACAAAAGTACACTTGGAAAGTACGAAAACTTTCTGGGTTAAAGTTAAAGTTCCGGATAATTTCGCGATTCTTCGGATACAATTGTACTCTTCAAGTACAATTAGGCGCGTTTCTACATCTATTTCGGAAAACTACCGTGATCGAGTCATTAAGTAGAATCACGAAGCAGCACGCCCGCGTAACATTTTATTAGCTACACTGCGAAAACTTTTCTGCTTGCGAACGTAATGGAGATTCGCCCTCGCAAGAATCTAACTTCATTCCCGTCAATAGTAAACGTGAAATATAAAATAAGACGGCATAGAAAATTCTCTGTATACATTTTCATTTAATTTATCCGATGGAAAAGTACAAGATAACAAAATTATGCAAGAAAACATTCCGTTTTTATGAATAACGTAATCTCGCGATAATAAATGTATCTACAGGTAGCATCTTGAAAAGCATCTGAATTAAATTTGAAGCAATATTGATGATTACTCAGTATTAATTGATGATTACTCAGTATTAATACTGAGTACCTACATAAATCGTTTTATCGAGTTTTAGTTTTAGCTAGACTCAGCCTCTTAACGAGACAAAGGCGCGGAATATTCGAAAATGGAGCAAGCCGGCAGAAGTATGAGTTAGCGCGAGCGAGGCTGAGGGCAGGTATGAAGAGCTGAGCTTTATAGGAAACGCAAACTTGAACGCGATACTCTTGAAGGCCGCAAAACCAAGCCGAGCGGTTACCGATATCGAAGGTCGCTAGGAGACTCGAAGGAAATTCAAATCTCATTTCGTGCGTTGGCACGATTTTGTAAGCAGGGTCGCTGTTTTGCACCGACGTATCTATTGCGTCACTTGTTTACGCTATCGCTAGTTGATTTGACTACTACCTTAGTGAACAATTATACACGGCGCTATTTCACGTGGCCCCAATCTTTCGTCAATTTGTGTTTCTTTATTTTTTTTTCCAATTTTTTTTCACGCAATTATTTCTTAATAATATATTACGTATTAACGCGTCAATAGAAGCTGAGATGGCCGATTGCCGAAGCGCCGGTTTCAATTATTCAGTTACGTAAAAGCGCTGGTTATAATTGTTGATAGAGCAAACAATGTTATCACGATGGTGCCATCGAAACTATATAATAGTTTCAAGAAACGAGTAGAACGTTTGTATATGCGATAGTTAGCTGGACCATAATATTTATTGCTTGATTTTTAAAATAATTAATTGCAATTGGGATTTCTAGAAATTTATTTGTTCAATCTTATCAGAAAAATCCGTCATTAATAAATTATGACGGGATGGTTAATTAATATTTTTATTATATTCTGTACACAATATTACATGATATTTAATTTAAAATTTTACGCTTCGAAACATTTTTTCGATCGTTACAAATGGAAATTTTTTGCATGCCATTAATATTTCTCAAAAGAAAAAATAAACTCTTAAGTAATTTAAATCATTTGTCACTAATAAACGATTGTAGCACAAATAAGCTATTTGGCTTATCCGAAAATAATGCTGGTGCCGTTCCATTCATTGCCTTATCGATGATAGTCTTCCGATTGATAACTTTCATGTTGAAATACACATACGAATTAATTAAACAATTAGCTTTAATTATGACTACGTATTCTAATATTATGACAATGCCCGATATTTGAAAAGACGGCATTCCTAATGTCCCGATGTCTCGATATTTCTCTTTGTTTTATATATATATATAACTTTTAAATGCATAATTCATGATTTTGCAAATAAAATGAATGGAATAATTAATATTCTCTGACGATCATACGCGCGCAGTATTTGAATCGACACTCCCGACACTTACTCACGCGCGATTAATTACACAAGAAATCCGGATGCAAAAACGATAACCGGAATCATCACGCCACTGCGACGCCATCCAACCACGTGTATCATCTGCAATTATTTTACATTATTTATTTTATACGTATCATTAAAATACGTGAAATACTTTTTATATATATATATATATATATATATATATATATATAGTTAAACAAAAAAATTCGTATGATAATATTGTTACATGTGTAATACGATAACTGAACAATTGTATGCGAAAATTTGTTGAAATCGGTCGTAATTCATAACATATTTTTATTGTTTTTCTGTTGCGTCAGAATATCAGGAAATGTGAAAATATATTAAAAATCACAATCAATTCTGTTAAAGTTCTGCAGGATTAAAAAATTTTTCGATATGTCACATACATTATATCACATACGATATCACAGTGTTTGCAATATTGCTAGTTTCGGAACTTTTCTGTCAGACAATATGTAGCAAGTTTTCATATATCGCTGCATAAACTTTATCCGATAGTTGTTATAAATACAAAATCTTATCGCTTCTAAGAAACTTCAATACAAACGCGACATTATCTTAACGTGATGTAAAGAAGGTCGAACTATTGTATTTTTTATCATCGCTCCGGTGTATCATATATACATACATAATGACCATTAAAATGCAGTTCGGATAAGATTTGCTTTTCGAATTTTAATTTGGCCATAAACCGCAAAAAGTGAAGAAAAAGAAATGGTTTGTATGGCGTATCTGGTACTATAAACATTCGCACCTGTCATCGATGATTTGCAAAATTTATTGCAAACACGAGCAGTGATAACAATATTCAAGACATAAAAAGCGGAAAATTATAAAGTATAAATACTGATACAAGAAATTATAAATTTAAAAAAGAATACGAATACAATATATTATAAATTAACTTGTATTTATATCAGCAAATAAAACTTATACAACAATTTAATATTAATATAAATAAGAAGAAATGTGAAATCTGATTTCAAAAATTCATAATAGTTCAAAATTCATCTGGTTTCAAAAATTCATATCTGGTTTCATAAAATTCATTTCGATTAATCTATTTATATATTATTTCGTATTTCATTAAATTTAAGATATCTTAAAATTAGATTTTTGCATTACTTTAAAAATTATAATAATAATGGCGAATGTAAGGTGATCGAAAAATGCATTTTGTGGATTTAACAAATAATCTTGTGAATAGCAAATCATTAGTCAATGAATCGAATTTATTCATTAAAACACATCAAACCCTACTTAAGTTATATTTACATAAGCGTATTTTTTCTACATTACGATAACGCATGCACGTAGATGCATCAGGAGTATATCTAATCACATGGTAAATGTATACTTTAGAAATGAAAGAAAGGTATGAAAATTAATCCTTGTGATAATCGACTCTTTATGACATTTATCTCTTTGATAACTTATAAAACTTTTAATTGTAAGATACATAATCTTACAAGCTATGTAAAAATCAATAAAGAGATATTAAAAAAAAAAAAAAAGTAATTCAAATATTGTGGAAGAATAACCTATAAATAAACTTGGTGTTAAAAGAAAAATGTTGATAAAAAGTATAAAAATACGAGCAAAAAATAAATTTCCGTAATGCCCCAAAGATATTTACGTTTAAATTAATAAGACCTTGTAAAATATTTTTTTTTTCTGATTATGTTAGATTCCAATAATCTTCGCGAGACTTTTGTCCGGAAGATATCATGAAATATCGCCCGTCGCGATTTATCTCGATTTCGTTGCTGCCTGAAGTTTCGCAAATATTTCGATCAAGCCGGTGTCTCCATAACCACGATGTAGTACAGTCTTGCACCGGGTAAAACTTTACAAACAACATCCGCGCGATAGGAGTCGTTTTCATGAGGAGATACTTGAACGCGAAAGCTTTAAACAGACTTCCGTTGCGAAGTTCAAAAGTTTGCGTGAAGAGTTTATCAGTGCGAACGACGTTAAGTGGATGCTTCTTAACAATGATACAATAAATATGCCGCGACAATGTCAACAGGCGTACGCACAATGACGCTTCCAATGATTATTTGCTCTCTCTCCCCTTCTTATGTACACTTAAATATCAACCCGGCATATTTTCATGCGTGTTATCTAAAATAAAATCTTTCATATATATATTTACTAACGGATATTTTCAAGTAGGATAAACACGGATAGTGGGAAACCGGTCTTCTATTTACAGCATAGTCGCTAACAGTAAAACTGAGAAATGGATTTAAGTATTTTGTCAGGAATAAGCAACAATCGTTGCGATGTCTCATTCCCGGTTGAGTTATTCTTGAGACGTGATGTACATACATATTTCGAGTCGCGACGAAATAAAGACTATTGCAAGTCCGAGAAGACAAAGAAACACTATCGATACCACCGAGTATCGACAGACAGCTCAAAACAGATCGAGTTCCAGCACGTGATCTGACCGAGGTGTACATACATATGTGCCTAGAATATCATCGTGGCATAAAATATATAATGTGTTACCTTGTAAGCTTCGCCGGTCATTGGTCATAGGTGAAAGATTTACATTTTGGGCGTAGTCGAGGCTGTTCGCTCTCTGCTCGAACATCGATCGTTTGGAAACGTGACTCGCGATCGCGCCTAAGAAAGAGCCGTTACGTAAACGCAACGCCCGTCGCATAATATCGTAACGACGCTAATGATACCGTTTGCCATATGCGTGCGCGACATCCCGGCGACCGTAAATCGCGGAACAAAGGCAAATAGTATTTCGAATCGTCCTCACGCATATAGCCGTTTTATTGCCGCGGCAATTACGTCAGCCGCACACATCCTATAAAAATCACGAGGTTTTCATCCGCCGACTTAAATTACCTCCTATGTTTCTATCGGTGGAAATCCGTTTTCGTAATCGTTTCTTTTTAAGTAGAAAAGTGTACGTGATCCGTGAAACGTAAACTCTACAAAGCTGATTTCGACGATGAGCTGGCGGAAAATAATGGATATACATACATGTTCAGTATCACGATTGAATCCCTCTGCTTCCCCCCTTCCCCCCCCCCACATGGCTTCGTCTTTAATTACGTATGACCTTCGATGACAACCTACACGGATCAACAGACGGAAAACGGTTGTGTTTACATGAAATCATCTCCATCGTAAATCGAGCACTTCTCCTAAAATATCTATCGATTTATATGAACGTAAAGATAAAATTTATATGAAAAGTTCATCTAATATAAAATTCTTATTTAATATACATAATCTCTTAATATATCCAGCAGCTTATTAATACAATCGAATAAAAAGAATTATTTATCGAAATAGCAGTTGTCATCATTTCGATCATAAACATTTAATCAACTCGATATATTAATCTTAATAAATTTCGAATCATGTGACAATGAAATTAATACTACGTCTTAATATACTAAAACATATTCATAGCCTATTAGAAAATTATAGCGAATTAGCGTATTAAACCGGATTTGCACTTAACGCGAAAGCAGCCCTAAACGCGGTTCGTTACATGTTCTTATGTACGTAAGTAATTTTGTCCATAAAGCCGAAGCGAAATCTGATTGGACGGTATTGCTAAGTAGCGCATAATCGTGTCAGGGTAGAGACGTGAGATTCTGGGAAAACTAAAAGGCATCAGCCACGCCTCACTTTAAGAAATTGTAGTACAACAATATCGGCGTTCTTTCTTTCTCTTTCTTTTTATCTTCCTCTCTTTCTCTTTGAAAAGGAAAGCTCGAAGCTTCGATCGATTTTACGCTTCGTCACTTTACAATGCCTAACAATGAGCTAAAAATAGCACGAAGCGGCAGTAAAATTTTTCCTGATATGTACAATTTAATAGAAAAACGGAAAAAGTTTATTTATTTATTTATCTATTAAGAGTGAATGGCAATAAAAATATTTAACTGTTGGCGTAAATTGAAATTATTAAGACGTCATTAAACTTCTTTCTTTTATTTATAATTTTTTTATATGTCAAAATAAATGCTATTAGACAGATAAAAAAAAAATTTAAGGATTAGAGGCAATCGTCGATTTTTATAAACTTGCAAAACTTTCCTTCTGGATCATTTATAATTGAAGTGGTAGTATTAACTTCAATAGTTAATATTAATGTGATTTCCCAAAAATGAATTTAATCGTACAAAGTTAACTATTAATCCTATAAACGAAGTAATTTTCAAACTTGTTAACCATAGGTCGTATATTAATCTCGTTAAAGGGAAAGAGACTTGTTTCAGAGACTGAAAATCTTTATACATGTATCAAATTCATTTGTTCGATCTGACTATGTTCGTCTCTGATGTTTAGAAGAAACCAAAGAAACTATGAAAAATTTCCATCTATGAAATAACTAACGTAACGTTTGTTACTTCATCAAGTTTTTACGAGCAATACAACTCCTCCACACCGATGACTCCTTAATCATCACCTACGTTTGTTTCCACAAATTAGTTTTCCCACTATCATTTGTATACGTGACAAAAGCAAGACTAGCGCCTGCGATGTGCATCGACTTCACAATCTACGCCTCGTAACAAACGGCACGAGAAATACTTCGAAGTCGCGATGCAGGTTAACGAGCGACAGGCGAAGTTGTTTGTTTGATGTTAACATTTTCAGCCCTGAGGTTTTGCACGATATATGCGCGTAGTTGCGTCTTACTCGGGAATGCGATATGCCAGATAACGGCATACGCACTGCACTTCGACGTTCCAAAGCTTTTTTTAGAAAAGAAAAGCCGAAAGAGAGACAGAGACGGGGAGAAAGAGAGAAAAAGAAAATTATTACATATTAATAAACATGTAACAATTTAAATAAAAATTTTATATTTTGATTTTACATTTCAGACTATGATAATCATATTTTAATAAATAATTGCCATATTTAATTAAAAGTTTTGAGGATATTTTAAAAATAATTTTGAATATAAAACTATATTACGTTTTTAAATATACAGATACTTGTAGAGTGAAACGATGAAATGAGCGCAATTGATTCAGAAAGAATAACATATGCATTTATACGCACAAAGTTAAGTGCAATTAATTAAGTGATTACAATTTGTCGTAGCTCACGCGGTGTCGAGTTACAGCATCGGTGCTGACAGGCGAATGGAGAGCAATAAAGCGACTCACGGTACAAATGACAATCGGAGTCACTCGGTCGACTCGAAATCCAACGACGATGACGACGACGACCGCGAGACGGTCTATGTGATTGCATTCGAGGGAAAACAGGAAAGTACGGAGAAAGAAAGAGACGCGGCAGAGAATGGTAAGAATATGAATCATATTTATGTTTTCGTATACGAGAATGACTTCACAGCAGTAGCATCGCGCATCATCCTCGTGTCATCGCGGATCATCGCGTTTTTTCCGTTGCAATTTGGAATTACGTTTTCCGAATATCCCATTCGGATAATATTTCAATGAATATTTATCGTCGAATACACGAAAAAACATATCGATATACATACTTTTTATATTTGTTCTGTATTTGCATTAATATCAAGCATTTACGAAGGTAAAAAATTATTCAAAAAAAAATAGCATAATTATTAGCATAATTATTCAAGCCGTGACCTTCGACGTTTCACTCAGTATTTATACACATTACTGATGATGCGAATGAATTATCACTGCGAAATGCTACTTTGCTCCGTCAGTATCGCGCTGCATTCTTGACCTCTGTAACATTTTCCTGTGACAAATTGTCAAATTTAAGTTTATCTGCCATGAAGCGCGACATAACATTTCATTTTTATGACTCGGCACTAATCTAATTCTCCGTGAGTATCATGCGAGAGATATTGAGAAAAAAATATGACTTCATTAATTGAAGCTATAAAATATTAGTCAAAATAGAATGTTCAATAAACTTATAATGTGTAACAAATAATAATAAATGTACCGAAAAATTTGAGATTTAACTTTTTAAATATCTAACCAGATTAAAAAAGTTATTAATTTATTAAGATAAAGTAAATTAACTTGTGATTTACAATACGCAATAATTCCAGAAATATTATTTATATCTATAAAAAGAATGACGTCATGATGTCATTCTTTTTGCGATGTTATTGTATGAAGTTGTGTTATACTTTAAAAAATTGATTTTATCGCTTAGCTGGATAAAGTGATATGAAACGAGATTTGAAATCAAGCTCTCAAGTTCGCGCGCATTCCGCGTAAAATCACACCTACAGAGGAACAATTCGCGTCGCACGCGCCAAGGATTTATGCAAATGTATAGTAGTTTCATCTTCATTTGCATCGCCTTTCTGACTTTGCATTGTACACATTACGCATTAATGACGATCGAGAATATCCGCTTTGCACATACATTGTCGATCGGAAAAAAGGAGCCTTAAAACTTTTCCGCATGACATTCGTGCCGTAAAAAAGCCAAAAGTGTCAAGAATGCAAAATATGCATCTAATCGTGTCGCACAAATATGAAATCGTTACTTAACATTGTACCTTTTGGCTACTACTGCCGGTTTTTTCTAGGCATGTATAGAGTAGAAGAAACACATTGCGTATGATGACAAAGAGCATTTGTAAATTGTATTACAACATATAAATTTGAAAAAGTATCTAACGATATTCTTGATATTCTGCTGATATTTCAGTAACGAACAAGCGCCAAGCTAATTTTAAATTCGATATTCATTTCTCGTATTTTTATCGAGGATTTTAAGTAGAGTAACAAAAGAGTAACATGGATCTCAAGTGAAAACACGACTGCCCAATATATTTCTTGTCGCTTTGATTTCGCGTAAACAATATCAAAAATATTTCTTCATAAAATTCCATTCTTCATAAAGTTCAGTTATAAAATTTCCGATCTTCCAAGTTTTTCAATAATCCTTAAATTTTACAATGTTATTTTAAATATTTAACCGTGTATACATACGAAGAAATCTTTTCTGATTTTTTTTTTTTTTAATTATTTTCATGCGAATGTATTATTTCGTTGTACTCATTGAAAGCTTTCCAGCAAGAAACATAAATCGATGCAGGAATCATTCTGCTTCTTTTTCGATATTCGATAGTAAAAGACACACAGAATGACTTCTATGTCGATTTGTGTCTCTTGGAAAGCTGCTATTCTGAATGCACGATCCCTTCGCATGAGCGTAGTTTATGAAATTAAAATATTTCTAATTATTAATGAGCTCCTCGCTCACACAGGTCCCCATTTTGTTATAGTCAACAGCGACCTGCAGAACCCGCTGGATCCATGGTCGATAGTCTGGTACATCGGCTCGTTCGGCGGCCTGGTGGCATTCTTCCTCATTGTCAGCTGTTCCGAGTGGTGCTGTCGACGAGGCGGACGACCCTTGACGGTGCCCTACGCGCAACGTGCGGAGACGATAAATACGACCGGTGTTACAGAGACCCCGCCGCCGCCCTATCACCTGTTCGCCCCGCCTTCTTATGATTCCGTCAATTACAGTGAGATCGACAAGGCGTCCGGAGAGAAGTTGGACATCTACGTGATCTCGGTGCCGATCCACAGGCCGATGGTGCAGGCGCCAGCGTAGGAAATCGCGGAAAGGCCCATCCTCTTGACGAGGATCACCGTGCCCAATTCAATGCCGACGACGGTCAACAATCGATCGCGGAGAAGCGATCTCGCGATCCCTTCGTTAAAATCGCCGACAAACTCGATGCTGAAGAGGACCGTTCGAGAAAGAAGGATGGTGGTTTCAGACGCCATCGTTGCAATTGTATATCGATAGAGGTGATATGTATGTATTTCATCACACAGCGGAAAAGTTATCTCACCCGACGTCGTTGACAAAGAATGACGAGCATTCGCCGAAGCACTGATGTCATTCCGTCAAATTAAATAAAACATTTTTCGCATTTCCATGGAAAAGTGACAGATGCATCGAATTTTGAGAAGAAATTGTGCAACAAATTGTCATCCCACGTGTTGATCTCATCGAAGAAAGATCACGACGATGAAGAAGATCACGTTGATCGAAGCTTCGATATAGTTCCAGATAGAATTTAATTTTATATCGTTCCAGGAAATTCAGTCAGTTTTCCACGGTCTCACGTGAGATTTCTACGATTAACAATCTGTGGAAATTATTATCAACATTTTCCTGGAATTAACGGGAGGAAGAGGTGACGACTAATGCGATATTATAAAAGTCTAAGTCAATATTTGTGCGAAAGATTCGTATTATCGCAGCGGTAATATATCGAAATGACACTTAGTTATATGTACACTAGGTATATGATAAAAATCGAGGACTTAAATATTCGAGATAAAGTATGAAGAGTTAGGAAGAAGACAGAAGATAGAAGTTAGTAAGAAGATAGTTCGTATGAGAAAAGACACGTTCGTGAATTTTCCTTAAACTGATGAACAAGATGAACTTTAAAATATGATTTAATTGTAGAGCAATAATAATTAATTTAATCGGCCTGCGGAAAATGGTGAATCGAAACCTGCGAACATGAAAATATAATCGTCAGTGCGCGTGTGGAAACATTGATTGTCTTGTGCACGCACGATGTCAAAGGATATAACAAATATAGTGGCAGAGCGTGTAAACACATTTCAGAGCATTTAATATATACATATACACATGAAATAAAAACAATTCTGTGAATCACTGCCATTCCGAAATGAAATTAATCACGATTTAGCTCTTAAATCCAGATTTGATATATCGAGATTTTTTTTACTGTACACTATAGAAATATTGATTCTTTAAAAATAAATCTCGATAGATCTGCTATACGCATACACAAACAAATAAACACATGCATACACAACGAGAAAGTTTGAAAGATTTCCGTTTTATTCCTCATCACAATCGACGATATCACTCTCGTCGATCTGCCCACTGTCGCTGGCGAATTCGTGTGAGATGTAGCAGAACTTGGACTTACACGTGATATTGTCGCATGCGATTGGCTCCAATCGCCTATCGATTTCGTCAATTAAGGACGATTAGTGTAGATTACAAATCGACTGCCATGAGAAGTGTCTCCCCGCGAACGAGGCCGCGAAAATAATTTAAGATAAAGCAGAAATAGCACGAGCGAGTGTTCGTGTCGCGCGTGCAAAACAAGTACGCGAGTGCGGTTAAGCGATAAGGATGAAGGAGCAGAACAGACGTCGTAGCTCATCGCGTGAACAGCGAACCGCGGACAATCAATTGCTAATTAACGTTGCGCTCACGACGGAATTCCGCGCGGCTCCTCGCCGTCAGAGAATACGCCTCTGATGGCAAAATCGGATTTCATAAGCACGCGATACCGTTGGTGATCCTGTTATGACGAATCCTCGATGGGACAAAGCCCGATCGAATGTGCCATGTAATTCTCTGGACTAGAAGAGATTCATAGTCAAATTGATCGTGTGTCGTTTACGTTAGTACCAGAAGCATAAACGCGTGTAATGTGTGTGTAACTAAGCGTGTAACGAAATCTCGACCCGGTGCTCGAGTCTGTTATAGATAATATTTCATTTTGCTTATGATAAAAAGGAAAAAAAAAAAAGAAAACAGATTAGCGAATTTCTCTGAGAGAACGACTGTAGAATTTTACAAAATTGCAATAATATATATATATATATATATATATATATATATATATATGTATATATATGTGTGTGTGTGTGTGTGTGTGTGTGTGTGTGTGTGTGTGTGTGTGTGTGTATGAAGATCATTTACATTGCACTTTTTACATTGGAAATAGAATAAGGCCTAATTATCAAAGAGTAAATGATAAATTCTAAAACATTTGCCAGTATAATCTTGAGTGTAGAAAATTGCGAAATATAGTTAAGTGCCGGTATTCATAAATGTGTAAAAGAGAGACACATGCGTTAGAATGCTTTAATTAGTTAATAGTGAATTAATAATGAATTATATAATCTTAATGTAACGTCAATTACGATTAGCGATATAATAATCATGATTATCACAACTATTGCGATTGAACCCGACCAGTTTAGCTGCGTGCTAGCTCATATATCGAAATAATGTATATTTCGCAATAACATACAATCTCGATTTGCGATCTGCGATCTTGAAATCTGAGGAAATCAGTTTCCCACATGCAGTTCGCATTTTCAGTAACGTCGGACAAGGCCGTAGACAAAACTTTTGTAACACTGTGATTCATATAAAAAATAGAACAGATGAATATACAATACAGATAGATTATAAAAGCGACCTCGTTCTCAGGCGTCGTCTTTTCAAGGAACGATTCATCCATTTTCTCTGCTATTGTTAAAATTATTATCATTACTGTTACTATCATAACTATACTCTCGACTTTATTCGCGATGCACTCTCGATCGCGAATAATCGAGAATGCGTCGCGATTCCGACTCGTTATCCGTAAGACTCACGAAATAACGGCGTGCCTGTGCGCTGTTAATATTTATTTTTTATACTTTTATACACGCTGTTTATATATATATATACGTATTTCGACGTCTCTGTGTTACCAATAAAGTTTCTTTTCTCATATAAAAAGCGACTGCATTACTTACGTCAATGCGATAAAAAGAAAAAAATTTTTTTTCTCAACAATACTGAAACACACTTATACATACATTTTTCGCGTTTCAAGGCCATCGCAATTATCCCTCGCGCAATTTTATCTCTAATCTTGCGAAATCTCTTACTGTGATTTTGTATTAAGTGAGTAAATTAATTTGGTGCCTTCAGATTTAATGATTTTTATTAACCTTCATCTTTCTTTGCCAACAATTGATCGAAAACTAGAATTATACAAATTAATGGAATTTATTTTAATCCGTAATAATTATTTAATCCATAAAGGTTTGAATTTTTTAGTTAAAAAAAAACACCTAGTTGTTTACATTGTGAAATCTTTTTTCCTGATATATTAGGTATGTAAATTATAAGAGAAGGACGTATTTAAAATTGACAATCATGACAAATATATTATATTCTATTATGATCAAAGATTTTATTTAGTTCTGAAATAACATTTTTTTTATCGAATACTTGTCGAAATAAATTATTCTTGAAGTATCTAATATTTTATTTATACGAAATATTTGAATATGTTGATTGGCTCTATAATAGTATAATTTTCAGATCTCCAAAAATTCTCTATCCTATCAATCAAAAATTTTGTTGTATCACATATGAAATATTAATCTTAGAAATATATTATTATATCTACTTCTCTCTCCCCCCCTCCCCCTTCTTTTCTCCAAAATCTTCCAAGACGAAGAAGCCGTAATGAATTATTTAATATTAATACGTACCTTCTTTTCCATTATATCGAATGTCTAAAAGTATCCTGTTTAATAAATTCGGATTCTCGATTTTTCATTCTACATTCTCAAGTCTGTCCTTCCTCTTTCCTTTCTTTCCTTGTCGTGAACATCCCGGAACATGATTTTCCATACCGAACAGGCACGATCGCGACTTCCACGGGAACTTTCGACTCTCCTCGATCTCCACAACGCTTTCGGCATACGTCCGCAAAACTCAATGAAATTGCAAAATAATATACTACACGAGAGAGCGTTGCTACATGCTGCACACTCGCGAGACTCGAATCGTAGCAATGGCGGTCGCCGCGGTTGCGCGCGTACATAAACGTAGTGAAGTTAGCCGAGGTGATGCGCGAACCCTCGATCTGAAAATTTGAAACGATCGTTACTGTCGTAATATTTCCATCTCGTGGTGATATTTTATATCACGCGTGTATCAAATTGTAAAAAGGCAAATCGACAACCGATAGTCTATATCTTACATAACATATTATAACGAATTCGAGTTACGAAACACAGCAAATAATGATGATTACGAGAAATGTAATGGTATGATGATTACGAGAAATGTAATGGTATGATGATTACGAGATGCATTGAATAGATTTAGACAACACAAAATTCAAAATCGAAATGTAAGGCTTTTTTAAGACATTATTTTCAGACGTTTTCTGAATATCTTTCATAAAAAGCCTTCTTTTTTATTTTTATTTAATTTATATGATGGAACATATTTTCATCCACTGCTTGTATCGGTATACCGTGAAATTTTGGCTTCCGACTTCGATTAATTTTGATTAATATTTTGTTCATACAAAAAATTTGTTTTGATTGGCTATGGAATAGAAAATATTTGGAGTCGAGAATTTTTTGCCTTGATCAATCAGCGCATTCAAAAAGCGCATTTCTTATATGAAATGAAACAACAACCTTGAATGACTTATTAAAATCAATGTCAGGGAACATATAATAAAATTGTTCAGATCCGGATTTCGATTAGAATTGTTTAATTATTTCCTACATTTTTATTATGTTTAAAAAAATAAAATAAGTCCGAATGAAATCCATCTCATTGTTTTATTAGTCTAAATGAAATTATTTTTATAAAAATATGTCACATGGAAAAAAATATTAAATTAGAAATGATGAACTATATGATTAAATTTTGCTACATGCAATTCTGTTGATTGAATTAATCGCTGATTAATTGAAATAATCGGAGTCGATCCAAAATACATGATTACGATACTCAAAGTTACGCGAAAAAAATCACCCAATTCCTTCAAATGGTGACGAAAAGATTTGTGGTGTCTCGGAAAATAGATCTGATATTGAAGAAGAAAGGAGTGTGATCTTTCTTTTTTCATCTGCAATTATTCTCATCGCGAATCTTGTTACTGATTATCCGAGAGAGAAATCGTGCGAAAAGCACCGACATACAAAGCGATGAGCGAGAAGCTGAATGATAATCATTGAAGTACACAGCGGTGTGACTAATTGGTTAAAGAGAGTCTCTTTCTAAACTCGTGATATCGCGGCTTCAACCGTAAGAGAGGAAGAGATCTTACTAACGCGAATCGATTTGAAACGAGTGCAAGTGACCTTTCACGGGAGTCCGAGTTACCTGTCATAGATTTCACCGATACGGAAGTAACATTTGGACCTGTCTGTTTAACTTGCGTATCTCGCAGGTTTTTCTGTGCTTGAAATAGCACAAGAGTTTCACGTTTTCACGTTTTGAAGACGAAATCCACATATAAAATTTTTCATATAAGAACATATATAAATATATATAATTATATATATTTATATATATTCTTATATATTTTTTTAAAGATACAACTATGCGACAAACGCAACAGAGAGGAAGATTACAAATTATTTAAAAATTTTATTTTAATATTCATTTCGACCAATGAAGACTCAACTTTAACCTCGCTTTAAATTATCTTTTTTTATCTTTTTTTTTTTTTTCAAAGAATTAGAAAAAGGATAGAGTACAGAGTTAAACTGAAATTAATATATATCGATAGAAATGAATACCTGCCGGTTGAATTAATCGCCGATTACATTAATAAGAGGTTTGACCAAAGTTAAAATGAGAAAGATTTATCATTAGACATTACGAGGAGAAAGAGTCGGTACAAAAAGTTCACAGCTATGAGAAGCGCGAGCCTATTTGCGACGACCAATGACGGCGCGAGGCCGCGACAACTTTCGACTCGTTCGGATAATGTTGGCAGCGCCGGGTAACCTCGTTTCCGCGTGTCTAGCGCCTATTGTGACAGCTGTCATAGAGAAAGAGTTATGCTGGTGAGCTGTGTTCGTGCCAGTCGCGTGTAAACAACCCTTTTGCTGCGACCGTTTTGCAAAGCGGCCTCGACTTTTCGTGCGCCTCGTCCGAATCGACTCGCGACCGAATCGTTTTAATTCTCGACATCTCGAGCGACAACACACACGGTGAAGGATGACAATGGGCGATGAGACCCCGGTTACATCACTGGTTCTTCCCGTCATATTAAGGCCAATATTAACCAAGGTATGTCGGCCACGGCAATCCTTTTCCTGAATAATATTCCTATTTGTTAATGTGACATCTCGATTTAGTGATAAACAGCTACTGGTTGAGTATAAAGGATTGACCTCTCTCTCTCTTTCTCTGATGAGAAAAATTCTCTTATGAGAAAAATTTAAACGTGATTTTGTATATATATATATATATATATATATATCTTTTTATTGAATTTGCATCTCGAGACAAAGAACTCTTGGATGTTTATCAGATCGTTAAACTTTTACAGTTGGAAAGGCAAAATGTGATGGCAGCACAGACTCTACGAGCGGCTCTCTCAAAAGCGGAGAGTTCGCATCCTGGAATTACTTATGACTTGATCATGGGTATAATACGTAGAGCAGAGTTGAATCTTGACATGAACGAAAGTGTCTTACGGTTGCAGGGCGCTGCTTCTGATTATGATGGTATCTTTATATATCTTTATATAAATATCTTTTTATAAAAATTGTAATTACCTGCATTTAACATTAATGACACTTATACTACTTCTAATTGCATCTGATTTAATTTATCAACTCAAGATTTGAAATATAATGATACATTTGATGCATGATAATACATTTGATATAATAATACATTTTATTTCTGATTGCAGTTGTGGAGTACCGTTCAGCACGTTCAGAAGATGCATTTCAAGAATTGAATCGTAAATCAACCTCCTTGAAAAGAATACTTAGCAGGATTCCTGATGAGATAACAGACAGAAAGACCTTTTTAGAAACAATCAAGTTTGTATCTATATAAATATTTAGTATCTATAATCTTACCCGATAATATAATATCTAAAACCAGGAAAATGTATGTCTTATGATTTAATTTTAGAGATTGTGTTGTCTGGGTATATATGTAGAGTATTCTATATCTCTCTCAATTATTATTCTTCCTTTCAGAGAAATTGCCAGTGCAATAAAGAAACTCTTAGATGCTGTAAATGAGGTTACCGCATTTATACCTGGTTCAGCTGGTAAACAAGCTTTAGATCAACGTAAGAGAGAATTCGTGAAATATAGTAAAAGATTCAGCAATACATTAAAGGAATACTTCAAAGAAGGACAGTAAGTATATAAATTATCCAAAAATGACCAATTAAAACAAAATTAATATGCGGCAAAATTAAAAAATTTAATTAATTAATTCACATTATCGAATTTATCGAATAATACATATTTTTTCAACTACTGAAAGTCTTCTGTGCTAAGAACTTGAATTAGTTCTGTAGAATTAAAAGAATATTTGAATCTAAAAGATTTTCAATAACAAATGTTCTGCTGACCATCTATATTTTTATCCCAAAATAATGAAATATATATTTTTTGTAGAGCAAACGCAGTATTTGTGAGCGCACTGTACCTGATACACCAAACAAATATGATTATGCTCACAGTAAAGGACAAATGTGAGTAAAGAATTTTCAATGAATTTCCAGCGTTGTATGTAATAATATCACGAGAGTCAGATAAACCATAAATATTGCATAACATCCTAATCTCACATATATTCTATTATACAAGCAGTGATAAAACCTATGAATATTCGATATAAAGGATTTAACATCATTACGTTCTCGTTAACCGATTGCACTATAGTTTTTGTTATATATATAGATATATATAAAATAAAGATGTTGGGGTATATTATTCCAAATTATATATATTTATACTTTTATTTTGTGCCAACTCAAATGTCATATTAATCGTCAATTCTCATTGTAATGGTCAATAATAATATATAAGAAAATGTTCTGATGTGAACAATTTTATTGTTCATAAAAATAATATATCATATATATGCATTTTCTCTTATCTTTTTGTAACTCTAAAGAGTAAAATATTAGTAAAACATATATGTCTTAAAGTAACATTAAAATTTGTAATATATATTTAAATATGTACAAGAGTGAAAAATACATCTGGAAATTGAATTTTATTCCTTTTAAACAATTTCTGTAAAAGTGTGTTTATACTCTTTAGAATAAAATAAAGGCGGAATGGTGGAAGACATAATGGGAGGAATTATTCCTCCAAATATACAAGAAATAAAAATTACTTTATTGATAACAAATGTACACAAATTTGTCGTATTTCCTATATGGAAAATTGTGAATGGCTTGCCTATCTACATCCTCATCACATTAACAATGACGATGAATAACAGTAAGAATTAATGGTAATTATCATAATGAACATGTTACTGCAAAATGTACAAAACTTCAAGCCCGCTTGCTGTCGGAGAATACACGTACGATGCAACCAACACCGCTTATGTTAAATACTTTTTCATGCCAAAGTAATAAATGACTACTGCTACCTTCCGTTGGAATTTCGAAACCTCGGTAAATATACTTCATTAGAACATCTACTAAGTCACGATCTAATTGTGCTAAGCAATCGTCCATTTGATTTGATTTTATACTTAGAAGCACTTTTTGTGTTAAGTTTCGAGCACTGTCCTGCAAATAGATAAAAATACATTTTATATAGTTTCATATGTCTAGTAAAACAAATATAAGTTGTTTAATAGAGATCATTGTAAGTTAGAGAGATTCACACTAGCCCAATCAAACTTCATGTAATGTTCATGTAAACTGTATGTTCTATATCGACTCTATATTTAAATTTGCAAGCGGTTCTCCTAGAATTATACATAAATTATAAAATTATGTAAAAAAAATCGCAAAGCAATTTTTATTTATAAATAAAAAGTATTATGATCTTTAAAACGTTTGAAATTCTTCCAAATCCATATCAAAACTAACAGTGTTTCATGAATAATCATAATATAATTTTCAGAATCGCGATGCTATTTCGCGCTTAGCAAATCGCAAAATCCGCACATTTGTGACAAAATCGCCGTCATGTATTTTAGAGGTTACCTTGACTTGCTGATTCTTACACTCCAACGGTGCAGATTTTAATACTGATATCAGCGCCTCCGCGTTCTTACCCTTGATTAAATGTTAAGGAAAATCGCCTAGAGATAAAACGGCTGAAAAGCAACGGCTCTAAAGAACGAGTTTTCCAAAAGGATATTGGCTAAGAAGTGTCAAAATCTCTGTCTCGTCCGGACCGGTGAGCGCACCTACGCCGCCGTCAGCATCCTCCTCTTTGAAATTGTTGTCGCTATACTGGTCCACATCAATCTTGCGGAACGCGGATGCCGAGGTGTCCTTCTTGCCGTCGTTCCTTGACATCTCGGCTGCGTGCTCGAACGTTTCCTTGCGTTCACGCCCGGCTTATCGAACAGCGACGATGTCTTACTCACGTACGTTCGGAAACGGGTCGCGCCCCGCCATCTTATCTCATTATTTCTTTCTCTCTCTCTCTCTCTCTCTCTCTCTCTCTCTCTTCCTTCTCATTTATTCTTTATCCTTTTTTTATTTCTCACGATTATTTCTATTAATATAGATTAACTTTAATCTTAATTTAACTGGCTTTTTATTTTTTAAAATTTTAATATTCACTTTTATTCAATACATTAATTCAGTCTTGACTTAAATTACTCTTTATCCTTTAATTTATCTAATTTTATCTAATTTTTAGAGTTAAAAAAAAATAAACACAAGTTACTGAGATTACATTGACGAGATTGAGAGATAAAGTCTATTCTTTTTTAGATTCTTTTTCTTGCATGATTTATATTTTCTCTTTTTCTCTCCACGTAGAAGAAAGAAAGAGAAAAAATGAACGATGCAAGAAGTTCGATCAAAAAGAATAAACCTAAAGTTTATTCATACAAATTCACGTATCAATATGAACAAAGTCACCGCGGAAAAGCAACCAATCATTCGATACAGAATTTCATCCTTTGCATTATGCGACGTAGGATTGGTCAGTTTGATTTTGTAGAATTCGGCTAAATAAATTTTTGCATAGATCGTGAAGTTCTATCGAAAAGTTCAAATCGAAATTTTCAATATTACGATCGAGGATCATTTTCATATCGACTGATGCGCTCTAATCACTCGTATGACGTACGTTGCTTTTATCGCTCTCGATCGTCCGAGGAACAAGTATTTTACTGCGAAATCAATCAGAACTCGATGAATATTACGACATTGTTGAAATAAATATGGGTAATTGGTTGTTCGCAGGTTTGTGTCAAATTCCTGCAATTTATTTTCTTCTCAGTTCATTTAAAAAAAAATCTGAAATATTTTACACGTGTCGACACTATTAAAATTTGATCTCGATTAATGCAATTTATGCAACATAACGACAGTAATCAACATTAATATTGAATTATCAAAGCTTATCAAGGTCAAGATAAATTCAAATGTAAAGCTACAAATTGAATATTCACGCGAATGCGCATTTATGATCCCACTGCCCCTCTAATCCTCGTTACAGGCCTTTCGTTTTTTCTCCCTCCACCCCTCGGCCGTACTATAAAGTACTCGATATAGAGCGAAGAGGAGTCACATCTTTCTCTCTTGCTGCGTTATATACGCTCGCGATTTTTACGGAATTGTTACACAGTTGCGCAAATTTGTTCCAGGCCGTCCAAAAAGGCGACAGGACATGACGAGCCCAGTCGTGATCGCAGCTACAGCTAAGCACACGGCGACGGTAGGATATCAAATCATCTTGCGGGCGTAGCGGCGGTTTTTGGTTATACCACTAGCGGTATCAATGCAATTCTAATTCAATCATAAGTGAATTACGTTCGTAATACGAGATATTATATTCTCGTTGCGCTTTTTTTCCATCTTCGATGCAGATTGTTTTTGTCGCCGATTTCTTTTCTTTTCCCTCGGTTATTGTACGTTCCCCGCGAGACAATTGTCATCTCGGTGAGAATGATCAATCGCAGCTTCCCTAGTATAATAAAACGCTACCGTCGATCTTCCATACCGTTTAAGATCGTTTTCCACTGAAAGTGACTTATTTTATTGGCGAGTTCAAAAAATCTAAAATCTGATATTTAGAAAAAAATATCTGAATAAGGTCAATATATCTTATTTTGTATTAAGAAACGTTTTCTTAATATTTTATGTCTGTTTTCAGTTAATATTTTTCCACGGCTTGGGTGACACGGGGTGAGTTCATATTTTAGCATATAAATGCAGTCTGTAACATTTTGCTGTAAAATGATAGATATTAATACATGTTGTATTTATATATGTTTCAGGCATGGCTGGGCCAGTTCTATGGGTGCAGTACGGTCTCCTCATGTCAAAGTTATTTGCCCTACTGCGTATGTTATCAATATCTTTAGATATTCTATAATTGAAACTAAATTGATAATTGTTAATGGTATTTTAATATATGATTTATTGATTGTTTTAGGCCCACAATGCCGGTAACATTTAATGCAGGGTTCAGAATGCCTTCCTGGTAATTTTATGACGGACATATGGATATCTAATTTTCAATAGAAATTATTGCAAAATGATATTTATGCAAAATTATTAATATATTCTGCAAATCTAGGTTTGATCTACGTTCTTTGGACTCCAGTGGTCCAGAAGATGAAGAAGGTATACGTAAGGCTGCTGAAACAGTTCACTCATTAATAGCAGAGGAGGTTGCGGCTGGGATACCAACTACACGCATTGTTCTTGGAGGATTCAGTCAAGGTGGAGCACTAGCTATGTACAGTGCTCTTACATTCCCAGAACCTCTAGCTGGCATTGTAGCTTTATCCGCATGGCTTCCTCTACATCAAAAATTTCCAGCAGTGAGTATTGCATACATAAATATTTAGCAGAATAATTATAATACCAAATTTTTATTCAGGAAGCAATAGGTAATAGAAATACTCCATTGCTGCAATGTCACGGTGACTGCGATCCGATTGTGCCATATAGATGGGGTCAAATGACCGCATCTCTTTTAAAACAGTTTATGACACAGACAGAATTCAAAACGTACCGAGGAATGATGCATACATCTTCCGAAGAGGTAAGAAAACTCTTAGAAAAAAATTTTATCAAATCTTTCATGTTCTGAAGAAAATCACAATGTCTATCTTTTATTATTTTTACAGGAAATGCGAGACATAAAGAAATTCATTGAAAAGGTTCTGAAGCCGTAATAGATTGAATTGAACGTGCATCGATATTTTATCGGCTACGTCAAGCATCTACTTGTACATTATATTGAAATGATTCCAATTTTGCGATTATTTAGTTTTAGTAAATTATACGAACTCTTTAAAAAGGAGTTAAGTAGGAAAATCTTCCAAGATATTGAGATGCAGTGCTATATAGGAAAAAATACATTTTTTAGAAGAATATATTTATTTACAATCTTTATATAATTTGTATCTGTGTATCCAAACTTTTCGATATTTTAATGTATCAAAGCATTTCATATAGCGATACTACAAATTAATTCGTACAGTTCTCAATTCTTCTTTAGTATATATCTATAAATTGGTATTTCTCGTTTCTTCTAATCTTTAATGTCTCTACGAGTATATATACATATACGTATAAATATACATATATTTATACATATGTATATACAAATATGTATATACAAATATTAACCCATATTATATTTATTTGCAAAGTTATATTGGTGTAGCGATATATTGTTCAAAAATAACACAAAGTGATGTTTATTCGTTTTTGTGATTTAAGTCTGCGACAATAGTAAATTTACAAGTAAATTTATGTCAAAGATACTGTTAAAATACTATTAAGTTATGCTAAATGAAGAGCTTTCTGCAGTTCTTCCATTGACAAAACTTCCAATCTTTTTGCGCCTACATTGCGTTTCGGATAATTCTTGTTTAACTAACAAACAAAAACGTCCATGAAGCACTTAAGTAATTCGCGCGTTCGAGCAGCTACGAACCTTTTAAAATTTCTATTTCATTTAGACCCGCGCTATAACATAAAATGTTGCCGCTAATGAATCACTTGTAGCGGATATTGTCTAGAAGACAGTGACACGGCCATGTAATCTGTGATTACGCATTATACTGTCGAAATCCACCAGTCCATCACTTAGTAACAGTATAACATGGATCAGGGTTTCCTAAACTCTTCTACATCTGATTTCATGTGGATCCTTTGAGGAGAAATATACGAATTCTTTAAGAATAATACAATTATACGATTCACAAACATGCACAGCTTTATTAAAAATGCACGAAGTAATATTACCTTTCTATAACACATTCTCAGTTATCTCTACATAATAATAAAAAAAATCGTTCTAAAAATAAAATACTAGTCTTTATGTACTTCAAGTTTGGGAAATCCTGTGATACTGTATATCATGAAAAAACAGTAGGCACAGTATTAATATTGTAAAATTATATTAAAATGTATATATAAAATTACATGACACTCTGGGCTGATTTTATTATTATTGAGTATTAATATATTATCCAGTAGACAAATGATGAGTAAAAAAAGAACAATAAACTCCAAGTATTTTTCAAGCGTTTTCTTTACAAATACATTTTGTAGCTAGCAACAGATAGGACATTTAGCTCATAAGTTATATAACAACTTTTGCCAGTATGAATAAAACGTAAACAAGATAAATTTTTATTGATTGCATAAGTAGTTTTATTACTGATATCTGAATGTAATGTCCAAAGTACATTTTCAATAATTGTTTCGGCGATATGAGTAAGTATTTTTCTTTTTTCAAAGTTATGTCGGACGATCTGTAATCCACGGCATCATATTAAAAACCTATTAGTAATAATTTATAAAATATATCAATCGATATTTTAGAAAATTATCGATAATTATTTATTTATGAAGTATATAAGTGTTTGATTTTCTCTTTTATTATATTATTATTTTTAACAAAGGAATAAATCGTGACAAAACGAGGTTATACGAGAGCAAATCTTTGAATTTGCTAATATGACATATGCAAATTCATTTATTTTGAGTACTTTAAACAATGGAATTCAAAAAGTGGTGCTTAATAAACCGGCGAAAAAGAATGCGCTTTCGTCTCAAGTAAATATATATTTATACATTATTATACATTACATGTATATACATAATGTAATATAAAAATGTAAATAACCATATGTTGAATTTCTGTTTACTTGTCACAGATGTGTAAGGAATTGATAACACTTCTAAATGAATCTGTCGCGAACAACGATGTATTAATATTTGTATTAACAGCAAATGGAGATTTTTTTAGCAGTGGCAATGATATAACTGCCTCAATGCAAAATAGTGCGATTGCTATTGATACAATCAAGTAAGCGCAATGAAAGCTAAGTTTTCGGATATTTATAATTTTTAAAATCGATAAATATTTTGCAGAGAATTAATCGATACTATAATTACATACCCAAAACTTTTAATAGCTGTTGTAAATGGACCAGCGTTAGGAATAGCAACTACAATATTGGGAATTTTTGATATAGTTTATGCTTCAGATAAGGTATTTTAAATTAGGTTCAATAATTTTTCAATGGTTTTAATATATTATATAAATTATAGGCATATTTTTATACACCCTTTAGTGCTTTGGGTCTTGTTGCCGAAGGATGTTCTTCATATACGTTCCCAAAATTATTGGGACATTCTAAAGTATGTTTCATTAAAAAATATGTGTAAATGATCATTAAGATTTATATTTAGATTATTCATTTTATAATCATAAAAGATTTCAATATATAGATTTCGATATTATGCCACCTCATATTAAAAATATGTATTTATGTGTATTTAGGCTGGAGACATGTTATATTTGGGATATAAGATGAGTGCTCAAGAAGCTAAACAACATGGCTTTGTCAGCGAAGTATATAATCATGATTCTCTTGAAGAAGTATGGAATTATTTGAACAAGATAGCTACACTTTCTCCAGAGGTATTACTTAATGTTTTTCGAGAGATTTCGCGAAATTAATTTCTTTCTTCATACATTTACATAGCTAAACCAGTATCATAATAATAAACCTGATTAATTTTAGTCAATATTGGCGACTAAACGATTGATGCGTAAATGGAATAAGGAGATATTATTAAAAGTTAATGAGGAAGAAATAAACGAAGTGATAAAACGATTTGAGTCTAATGACTTATATGAAAGGACGTTGAATTTCTTATCACGGAAAAATAAGCTTTAAAATAACAACATGAAATATTTTATATTATTTTTTAAATAAATTACAGATATTGACATTTGATATGTATTTTAAAATGTATATAAAATGTTTATGAAATGTATGTATAATGGAATATATTTTTAAATATCACAATGTATGATTATATAATTCTTTATTACTTAATCAATTTATTGCATTGTAGAATTTTTAAATATAAATGTTATATTATCTTTTGCCTCTGTTAACATAATGTCCTATAAATTAAAATATAGATTTTGAATCTTTAACCATTAGTTACCATTATCAAATTACAAACAACTTATTACCTGTAAAATGTCAGATGGAATAGGTTGCTTATAATGTTGCCAATCTTGAAGCTGATTTATAGTTAAATTTTTATGAGATTTGTTATACAGCATAAATTGACAATCGCGCGTCTCATTACTTTTCAATTTTTTCTCATTACTTTTCACTTCTTTCAATTTTTCCAAAGATTCATTACTGTCGAAACAAGAACAATTCATCAAATCATGTGTTAATGAGATTGTATCATTTGCCAATGTAAATAAATTCTGAAAATGAAAAATATTCTCAGTTTTCGTAATCATTAAAATATTTCTATTAAAAAATACCTTTAGTTCTTCAGCTGATAATTTTAGAGATCCAAGATGATTCAAATCCATCACAGTCTCACTCAGATTAGCTTTGCTAATTTGTCTTTGATATATCTTTTCTTCTATTGTACCTGTAGTCAATAATCTACAAATTTTTGATCATACAGTCATGTTTTTCCATTAAATAGTATATTTTTATAATTTTTATGATATTTATACAAACCTATAGATATAAACATCTCTCTTCTGCCCATCTCTCCAAATCCTTGACATTGCTTGTATATCAGATGCAGGATTCCAATCAGAATCAAATAATACAAGTCTAGATGCTCCAGGTAAATTCAGACCAACACCACCCGCCTTTGCACTTAACAAAAGAACTCCTGCAATTTTTATATTTTTCAATAATAAATTAATTTTTATTTATAAAATAGACTATAATTTTTGTAAAACTTACTGCTATTATCAGTTCGTGTATTAAATTTTTCAGTAATTTTTGATCGTGCAGAACTTGAAGTAGCGCCGTCTAATCTTAAGAATTTTAATCTTTCTATATTGCATATAGTCTCAAGAAGATCAAGCGTTTGTGTGTAATAAGAGACTAACACTAACTTTTCATCAGTCTTTTTCAAATTTCTCATTAGTATCTGTAGAATTGTGACTTTTCCGCAATACTTGGTAAAATTTTCGTCATATTTCATCTGTGGTATACATGACGTCTTTAACAAAGCATTATATAATGTGTTTTCTTTATTATTTAAGAACAGGTTTGGATGATTACAAATTTTTTTTAAAGCGGTAATGATAGTCAAATGTATATTACTTTTGTCTTCTATACAAATTTTGTTGAACCAAACATCAGTCACAAGAGAATACAAATCTTTTTGCTTGTCAGATAAAGAACAGAATAAGACTATTTCATATTTATGCGGCAGATATTTATTTATCGTTCTTTGTGTACGGCGCAAAATAAAAGATTTGGTGCGTTCGTATAATTCCGTAGATCTTTGTGTTCCCAAACTGACAACATCATCATTAGCATAAGGGCACTGAGAAGCGACAATAGGATTCTCATAATAATTCTTGTATTCAGCAGAAGTGCCAAGTATGCCAGGATTAACTAAATCGATCAGCACATAAAATTCCTTCAGATCATTCTGTATAGGAGTGCCCGTTAAGATAATTCGTTTTTTACAATTAATCTCACGTAACAGCTACAAAATATGTAAAATATATACTTTTTTATGCATTTATATTTATGTGAGAATTAGTAATGTAAATTAGAGAAATAATTACTTTTGCTGCTTTTACATTGCTATTTTTCAATCTATGGCCTTCATCGCACACAATCAAATCGAAAGCGATTTCATCAATCTCTATATGACATTTGATGAACATTTCATAACTAATAATCATTACTGAATTCCTCGGATATTTGATAAAATCCTTGGGTCTATTTTTTCCATTCACAATATAAAGAAATATCCTATGGGAACCCAACCATTTCACAAATTCTTTTTCCCAGTTGCTGCACAAGCTACTAGGTGTTATTATTAACACACGTTTCACAATCGGTCTTCCATATGGGCCTTTTTTCAACATCGTCCAAATTAACGTAATGCATTGTAAAGTTTTACCGAGGCCCATTTCATCGGCCAAAATTGCACCAAAGTGATCTGGCACTTTTAATCCCATTAAGCATTCATAAAGAAACACTATTCCATAACGCTGATGTTCTCGAAGCTTTGTCACTAAACAAGAATCCACTGAGACTTCATGCTCCTCTTGACTTATCAATTCAGCAGAATTCAAATAAGGCATCACTAAAGGCTCGGTATTCAATGCTAATTTTTTAGTATAAATATTCAATTTATTTAAATAAATAAATTTAATCAATTAATATAATTAATTTTTACTTATTATAAATTTGTAAGACCTTTTGCAGATGATTGCAACGACGTAAATGCTTGTGCAATAGATACTTTAACTTTCTTTCTTGATTCCTCTACCATTTTCTCGATATTATTTTCTGGTACATATTGTTCTTGGGATAACTGATTTATAATCTAAAAATAGGTTTATTAAATTTTTTCATATGTACTGTATAAATAAATATTAGTTCACACTCTTACCTCTATTTGTTTGTTTCCTATAATTAATTTAAAGCCTTCTGCTACAGTGCTTGAATTGATTATAGTTCTTCCCATAATGTTACCATCCAAGTCCTATTATATCAATTGTTAATTCAAATTAGAAAATTGACAATTGATGTAATAGTTACCTTAAGAATTCCGCTTTTTCCAGTAACTTCTAGCAAACCATCGCCATCCCATGTTTTGTGCTTCTTCGAAGATATTTTGCCATACATCACATTGAATATACTACATTAAGAATAAACTACATTGAAAATATACTACATTATTTATTTATTAAGAGATCAAATTCAATCTTCTAATATTATTTTTAAAATAATTACGTTTTTATCTTTGTTTCAGGTAAATTGGTTGATTTTTCTTCCTTGTATAGTTCAGCATTGTTATCTTCTTTTGCAAGTCTAGTAAATGTTTTAAAATTTTTTTGTAGTGGTTCTTCTATTGCTTCGGAATTTTTGTCTAATATAAACAAATCTTGCATCTGATCTATAATCTAAAATTAACTTTGCTATATTTTCTGTAGATAATATGTAAATAAATATTAATGCAAATTCTCACTTCAATTTGTTTGTTTCCTATAATTAATTTAGAACCTTTCATCACGTTATTAGGATTAATTGTAATTTTTCCTATAATATTGTCATCCAAATCCTATAAAATATATAAAAAACATTTTTCTTCATTCATTTCAGAGACAATCTCTGAGACTATTTAATGATTTATTAATCAAAATATTTAATAATTAAAATTTTATAGTGAATGTCTGGAGTCACCTTAAGAATCGCACTCTTGCCAATTATTTCTAAGAAACCATCATCATCCCACATTTTATGTTTCTTTGAAGATACTTTACCATATATCACATTGAATATGCTGTATTAATATTTATTAATAATGAAAAAGATTAAATTCAATATTCTAATATTATTTTTAAAATTAAATTTAATTTAATTTAATTAAAATAGTTACGTTTTTATTTTTGTCTCAGGTGAACTAGTTGATTCTTTTTTCTCGTACAATTCAGTATTGTCATCTTTTGATACAAATCTAGTAGATGATTTGAATTTTTTTTGTAGTGGTTCCTCTATTATTTCTTTAGAATTTTTTTCTAATATAGGTAAATCTTGCAACATTTGATCTACAATCTAAAATTAACTTTGCCATATTTTTTACAGACAGTATATAAATAAATATTAATGTAAATATTAATGTCTTACTTCAATTTGTTTATTTCCTATAATTAACTTAGAGCCTTCTGTTACATTGCTGAAATTGATCATAGTTCTTCCCATGGTATTGCCATCTAAATCCTATATAAAAAACATTTTTCTTCATTCATGTTATAAATAATTTTTAGGGCTATTTAATCATTTATTAATGAGAACATCTAATAATTAATTTAATAAATTTAATAATAAATTTATAATAAATATGTCTTAATCACCTTAAGAATTGCATTCTTTCCAATTATCTCTAAAAAACCATCTCCGTCCCATGTTTTGTGTTTTTTCGAAGTTATTTTGCCATATACTACATTAAAAGTACTAGAAGAGATATTTATTTGTAGCAAGTAAAATCGATATTTTGTTTTTATTGTTAAAATACTTACATTTTTGCTGTCGTTTCGGACAAGTCAGCAGATGTATTTTGGCATACTGAAACACTGGCTTCTCGTTTTCTCGATAAATCGATTTCCACCTGAAAATTATTGTGTCCGATCTCACTTTCTTGAGTTGCCTTCTCGAACAATTTCAAAATTTGTGAGTTACTTCGAAAAGGCTTGCTCACCAATTCACTTGTTACTTTTTCCTGACACTTAGATATCTCATTTTTGCTTGTCTCTGACTGAACGATTAAAGGGGATACGAACCCTTTCACAGATCTGTTTCGATACATGAATAAATCAAAATCTTTTTTTTTTCTTAAAAGTTTTTGAAAGTAGAATTTATGGTCAATATCAAACGGAGTGAAATGAAATCAACACGTCCAGCAAATCCAATGAAACTCGACAACCGAGATTCACTCGAAGGCGCGAAACTGAATGAACCAAATCTCGAATTCGGCGTCATGGTGGTTGATCAATATTACCAACAAAATACGAAAACCGTTCTTTTTAGCTAAACGTTTTGCACGCTTTGTCTTTCTTTTTTTTTCTTTCCATTGGAGAAAAGAAGAGAAAAGGTAAACTATACAAGTTCAGCTAAAAAGAACAGGTTTTCCAATTTATTGGTAATTCTCGAAAGTTGGCAAAATGTTGAGAAAAACTAGATGAAGACTAGATTGGTAAAACTAGATGGGTACCAGATGGGAAAAACTAGATGGGACGTAGATGGGAGAAACTATATGCGGGCTAAATGGGAAAAACTAGCTAGTTGTTAGATGGGAGAAACCAGGTGATGGGAAAAAGTAGCTAGTGACTGGCTGGTAACAATTATTTAGTGGCTTTGCTTCGCATAAATCTAAGCAGCGGTACCCCGATCTTTTATGGGTAGAGTTTACAATTGGTGTGCAAGGTAATTCAAAAACTATTCATCCGATTAAGTTTTGCCTGTGCACACATTTCGTTAAATACTTTCCTGATAAATTGAGCCTCTATTTGTGAGAGCTATATAAGAAAAACTATGTGGGGGCTAGATGGAAAAAATTAAATGGGGGCTATATAGAAAAAACTATGTGGGGGCTAGATGAGGAAAACTAGTTGGGGGCTATATGGGAAAAACTATGTGGGGGCTATATGGGAAAAACTATGTGGGGACTATATGGGAAAAACTATGTGAGGGCTATATGGGAAAAACTATGTGGGGGCTATATGGGAAAAACTATGTGGGGACTATATGGGAAAAACTATGTGAAGGCTAGATGGGAAAAATTAAATGGGGGATAGGTTGGAAAACCTATGTGGAAACTAGATGGAAAAAACTATTTGGGGGCTAGATGGGAAAAACTATGTGGGTGCTAGATGAGAAAAACTAGGTGGGGCCTAGATGACACTCATGAAACAAAAATTTGAATCTGACTTGTCAATTCTGATTCTATCAAATACGATTTACCGAGAGGATGTAAATAAGTAAGATGTAATATGTAAATCAATACTTCAAATATTAAAAAAACTCCTCACTTATTTATTTTCAATAATAGATAGGAATTAAATAACAACTAAGTGAATTACAGTTTTTTAACATCGCATATATTTCTAATTTAATGTTACAAGCTACACAATAATAAATGATTAATAATTATCTGCTAAATTGCCGATTGTCTTGTTTACATTTGCCTACTTGACGAAACGTCTTCGTGCGCTTCATTTGTTTTGCTGAATTTGGATCATTTATGTTTTTGAAATGTCCATAACCGCCTCCACCAAGCCTTTTTCGTGGTCGTGAAGCTTTACTGATTCCCACTTCTATAATGAGCAATTGGAATTAAATAAAAAATTGCTATTTAATTAATTAACACATATATACATTTTTATTATGATATATAATAACTCTTTATGTTGAATCAAAAGAATTCTTACTCAAATCTACTGCTGGCGGTACAGTGAATCCAAATGATTTGGCGACTTTTGCTAGGTCTAAGGTCTCTATATCAAAGACTTGTTTCAGATGATGAGAATCATATGCTCTGACATAATTCTTAAATGCTTCTTTCGCTGATTGGTGTAAAAAGTAATTTTTCGAAATCAACTTTTCAAGCTAAAAAAAAAAAACAAAATAATATTTAATATCGTTTCTAAAATATGCAAAGATATTGGTTAAATGAGTAAAAATTAAATAGTTTTGATTTCTCTATTAAAATGCAGTGACATGAAGATGTTTCAATATTTTTCCAAGCTTCTTACTTTCAACTTATTCAAAAATTTCATATAAAAATTGAGGGAGAGAACAAACTAAAAGAAAAATTATATATATTATGTATGTATATATATATATATATATATACTTGTAATTGTATATCGGAGATTTTATTCCAAGAAAACTCGTATTCATTCACGGGGACACGAGCTATCTTGAGATAACGAAGAAAACCAAGTTCTTCCGGTCGCAATATCAATAAAGCATGACCACTGCTACCTTCTCCGCGAGCAGTCCGACCTACACGATGGATATATTCCTAAAAGTTGTATAATTCAGTATTACAAATTTGTATCTCTCAATTGTAAATTTATATTGACTTTCTGTTATTTTAGTGGCAATAAGGCAAAATTTTGAGAATGTTTACCTTTGGATCATCCGGTGGATCATACTGCACGATCCAATCAACATCCGGTATATCTAAACCTCTCGCGGCCACATCAGTGCAAAGTAAAATTCCGGAAGAAGCATTACAAAACTGATAGAATGTCGTAGTTCTTTTCGCCTGTTTTTGTTTACCCTGTCAACAAGAATACAAATATCAAATCAGAAGAAAATCTTGTAATTACTAATAGTGTCGAAAAGTCTGTCTAATAACTTACATGAATACTCAGAACTGGTAAATCGATATAGTTCAAGAGTTCGTGATGATATTTAACGGACATGCAAGAACTGAAGAAAACCATTATTTTTTTCTGCTTGTTTTTTTTTAGGAATGTGAATAAAAGTAAAAATCTTTTTTCGCTTGGACATACTACGTAGCCTTGTTGTAAGCCCTCTACAGTCGCCATTTCCTTATCGTCATCGACTCCTACATATATAGGCTCCTTTTTTAAAGCCAATGTTGTTATCGTCGCTACTTTTTGTGTTTGTGTCGCACTGAAGAGCATAGTCTGCCGACGTTCTGCAACAATAATTCATATAATAATAGAAAGAAATATAATTTGATTTTAATATTCTTATTTCGAGATATCTAACTAACTAGGAAGGATGTTAATAATTTGCTTCAACTCTTCTTCATAACCAATATCCAGAATACGGTCGGCTTCATCGATAATCAAACACTGGAGATTCTTGTATAAGAAATCCGGTGTGTTTTGCAAATGATCTAATAATCGTCCTGGTGTTGCTACGATAATATTAATTCCTTTTGCAAGCTTTTGCGCTTCAATTTGCCTATTGGCACCGCCCATCAGCAGACCATACGTGTGATAATGATATTTCATCAATTCTTTCAAGACTCCAAAAGTTTGCATAGATAGTTCTCTTGTGGGGGACATAATAATACATCCAGCACCTGAAATATCAATCTATTAGATCTTATTTCTCTTGATTTTATGTAGAGCATCAGAATATAAAAATGATATACCATTACGTGGCATAAACTTTAATTTATAAATTAATTCAACAGCAGGAATTAGAAATGCTAAAGTTTTGCCAGATCCAGTTTTGGCAGCACCAACTAAATCTCTGCCTTCTAGAAGAGGAGGAATAGCTTTTGCTTGTATCTCTGTCATATTTGTAAAACCCATATCTTTTATTGCTTTCAGAGTATTTTCACATACTTTCTCACTTAATACTGAGAAACTTGTATCATTCGTCACTTCAAAACCTATAGCTGTTCCAGGTACTAAATGAAATATATGTCAATACATTATTAGATTGCATATCACACACAATATTAGAATTATATTAAAAATACTTACAATTTTCAGTAACCACCGAATTTTTTATTATCTCTGACTTTTCATTTTCTTCAGATATTTTAACTTTTCTTTTTTCTAAAATGGAGAAATACATTGTTATTATTATATAATAAAAATCAAGATAACAATAATTAACATAGCTAATATTATTAACTTTTCAAACAGGTCATATGAAATATTACTATTTGTAATAAAAAAATATCTAGATAAAATATCTAGATTTTAAAAATATATATTAAAATAAATTAAATGTATTAAAATAAATTATTACTTTCTGGAGGAACGTCTTCTGTAAACTGCTGATTTATATCAGTTATCTTCTCCGATTCAATCGCATCTATAAGAAATAAATTTTACTTAAGATATAAAAGGATATATGTTAAAAAATTTTTAAAATCATTAATTTTAATAATTTATAATTATTTTTTCAAATAATTATCAATTATTTGTTAAAAGTAATGATTTAATTAATGTTCTCTTAAAGACAACAATCAGCAAATTTCCAAAAAATATATTTTCATCTTAAATCTAACCTCGAAGATTAGCACGCTCGCTTTCTTTCTGTTCTTCTAGACGTTTTAACACAGTCAATTTCGTCTTTTCCCGTTTCTTGATCTTTCGCATCAACACTTTCTCAGGTACAGACATTTCTTCGAGTTGTAATATAAGTTCTAGTATTATGTTAAAAATTATTCGGCAAAATTCAAGCGCGAAAGAATCAAAGACTTCATGTAACAAACACACGTGGTCGAGTACAACCTGAAGTATAAAGCAATAATGATGGCGCCACAGTATGCATGGATGGATAGACGTTTGAAAAAGCAAAGCTCTCATTGGATATCGCTCATCGCTCGTCGCTCGTTGCGTTCAGTGTGGGAGAGCCCTAAATCATAAACATCATTTGTCTTTGTTTAACATTCGATAGACAACAGAGTAAAATTAATTTTAAGAGCGTTACGAGCATCAAATGGAACGTATCTTTCAGAGATTGGACATGCAAGCTGCAGTCGCTGGATGGCGCATGCATCGATTGCATTTTTCTATGCATTTCAAGTTGCATTCCTAACGGACATAGGTTCGCTTCAAACGTCACTGCGTAACATCATTAGGTAGACAGTTCGATTTTATTTTATGTAATATCGCGCGAAATTTACGCGCTATGTGAAATCTCCGAATTTCTTCAAAATATTCCGAGACATTTATTGCCCGAGACAAAGCAAGGCAAGGCAAGATATTATCGTCTCAAGTGGCGGAGAGAGGTTAAGTTTACCTGTCGCTCGAGGATACTTGCAGGATATAAATATGTCAGATAAGGAGATAACCGATGAGATTCAGGTGATATCCGAGAGACTTCAAGCCGCTACGACCATCGAACCAGCACAGTACAATAATGCACAGTCACAACAACAGCAGAAGGGCAAGGGTTCGCAGAAAACCAATAATAATAATAGTGCGGCACGTCAATCCTCAGATAGCAAAAAGGCAGTCGCTATCACTACAACCACGACCACTACCACGACGACTACCACAGATGATTATATCTTCTTGAGGAACGTACCCGAACTTAATCTACCTGAGAAAATTCTATTTGTCATCGATACAGTGAGAGAACAGCAGTGCACTCCCTTCAAATTAGGCACAGGTGCGACATATCCGCCGCTGTTCATGATAAAGCGTGTGGTGGAAAACTTTATTGGCGCCAAGTCTACAATACAGCCTGGAGTACATGAGTACGCATTGATGAGCCTAGACTCTCGTGGCTCTTCCTGGCTCTGTGATTACACCAGCAACACCAAGATCGTCCTTAATTATCTGGAAGGTATCGTAGAGGATGTGCTGGACGAGGAACAGAAAACCTACGATTTGGGGCTGCTGTTTGAGGCAATACAGATGCAGATAGCAACGCCAGCGAGAAGTCAACCGACATTCACTTCGCGCGTTATTCTAATATATGGACGATCAAACTCCGTCCCGAAATTCCACACTGGACAGACGTATCTGGAAACTCTAACAGAGAATCCATACTTCTTCCTGGATGTGTTGTTTGCTCACGAGCCGCCCAGCGATGACAACATGTGTGAGGCAGTATACGCCGAAATCGCAGCTCTAGACACAACGAGTTTTTCTTATATCTTCGAGGTAGGCAGAAATGCTGCCAAGATACATGATAATATGGCGAAACTACTGGCGCATCCTTTGCAGCGACCACCACAAAAGGACGCTTCATATACTCTTTACTCAATGACAGCCAATCAAGAAGTGCATACTAATGTATAGTGCCGTGTACGTTTGTTAGCAGGCAACTTATTCTGGTGGAAAGATTCGCGTATTTTCCGCCGAATCAAATCTGCTTTGTTAACGCGGTATAATTCGAAAGCGATATCGTATTTGCTCGGACCAGTAGCATCTTTTAAACGATTTTATTTATGTTTATTAGAAAAGATGTAGTAAAAAAACTTTATATAATACTTTATTATATATTGTTCAAACGCGGTCAAATAAATAAAATTATTTTTATATAGATTTATACAAGATAGTCTGTCCTGCGCAAGGAAATCAAACGCATGTTAGCAAATCAATCATGTAAAAACTGCAATTGTTCCTTAATGAATGTCATTTTGAAGTGTTAGGAGACTAATACATAAAATTTCATTTTGAAATGTATTCTATTATTTTTTTCTCTTTTATAATAACATTATTTTTGTTAACTCTTATGCTATGTATTATTACAATTCATTAATACTTTTTATATTTGTATTGTACTTTACATATAATTTATATCGCATTATGTCATTGATTAATTAGACTTCAAAGCTTCATGATGCTTTGCTACTAAATGGGCAGATAGTTTGATTTTTCGGGTAAAAGTACGTTCGCAAATTTGACAGCGGAATGATTTTATTCCAAGATGTATTTGTTGATGCCTGACGAGATTAGACGATGTCGCAAACTTTCGTTCACATTTATTACACGCGTAAGGTTGCTCGCCGGTGTGCTTCCTCCTATGTTTGTTGAGATCCCCTGCGTGATTGAATTCCTTCTGACAGAACTCGCATGTCAATTGTTTCTTTTTTATATCTTCTACATTTTCGGGAACTTGTACGGAATTATTGATATTAGTCTCGTATTTTGTATCAATAGATGCGATATTTCTTTTAACTTTAATATCAGCTTCTGTGGATTTATGACCATGAATTTGAAAATTTTCGTCGACTTGCAACTTTTTCATTACGTTTAAATTGCTGGTACTTTGATAATCCATTGAACTCTCGGTATGACCTTTTTTAACAGTTATCCGTTCGAGAGGTAAATCGGGAAAACTCATTCTGAGAATATCTTGGAGTTTAATAATGCAAGGAGAACAAACTGTGTTCAAAACCTAAGTACAGACAAAGATAGAATATTAAAATTGTAAAAATCTATTAATATAAGATATGATAAGATAAAGGAGCATACACTTAATTGTCCATCGATTTTTCTAAATGCGTAATACACTTCATTTAGTGTAAGATATTTTTTATGGTTTCTAGAGATAAATACAATGTGATATGATTTATGTTATCTTGGAAGTATTACATAACAAAAATATAATACAATGAATGTTATAAAAATATGACAGTTCAATAAATTTCTCTATTACACAATTTTATACGTTATAACATTTATTTTTATTCTAAAAGATGGATAGATTTAATGAAAATCTTTTCAAAGACTAATACAAAAATAATCGACTTTGCTCTATTTCACTTTGTTTAGCATATATGTTTGAGTAATTTAAACATTTAAACATTTTTTTCTTAAAACATAATTTATAATAAATAATTTTATATTACAAATATAAATTATTACAAATAATATTATAGTATTCATATTTTTGTAATTATTGTCCATTTAAATATGATACAAAAAATTTTTTAAATTTCTAAACTCTATGGAATTGATATATTTAAAGAGCAATTAAAAGCAAGTATGCTTCTCGCTGACAGTTTATTGTACAATTGGGCTTACCACAAGTCTCAAATTCGATTTTTGTAGGAGTATGTGTGCTTCCTCGTCGCTTCCGAATACCGGTACGATGTGTCTCTTGTAGCAGAAATGACAACGTCCTCGGGCATCGTATGACATACTCTCAAATATTACTGTTGAATATGTGTCCCTAAAAGAGTCGGAAAACGGAAGGAAAATTAAATAAGAAAGGAACTGCACATTATCCGTTGCCAATATGTCTGGATAATAATAATCAAATGATGGGCTTTCCTGATAAAAACAGACGACACACCGTGCAATGATGGCATAGCGGAAACTCATCGGGGAATACCCGAGTGCTGTACCAGGCAAGCCTTCGTTAATGCGTATAAATATATATAGATACATGTATGCTGCGGAGAACGGTCTCAATAAAAAGAGATAAGCATAATAAGAAATATTTTTACGAGTGTAATAAATATCGTGACACTGTATCAGAACTCGATCGTATGTGAAAGTTTATTTCGGGATATTCTTTGAACCGTCTTTTGGATTCTGAGGCTCGAGTTTAAATAGATTTTTATAAACGGTGGATTTATATGTATAACAACTTTTATATGTATAACTAATACATATTCTGCGAATTTTTAAATATTACAAAATGTTGTACATGTTGTACTAATTTTTTCTTAACAAAAACATCGGGATAGAAGTTTTTAAATTAAATGAAAAAAATGTAGATTTTTTGTTCTGTATATTTTTAAAAGTCTGATAAGAATACACACACATGCACGAAATAAAGAAACATACATTCATTTAGTTGATATCGCGCTTACAAATGATCTGTCGATTATGTTAGATTAAATATTATGTATACAATATTATGTATATATGATCAAATATCATAAGAAGTACAACGATACATCAGTAACAATTAACAGAATGTTCCTATCTTTATTGGATTATATTTTAATAATAGATTTCTTTGGTCCATTTAAGTTTGATCAATTTCTCCTAAAAAAAAGATGCACAGCAACTTTGATATTATATTTATAATTAAAATTAATAATTTCGTCCAAAATTCTCTATTTAAAATTAATTTAATAATATATTTTATTATCATATTTTTTCCTCTGAAACTTATTTACTAGTTCATCAGCTCTTTTTTTTTGAATCATAAAATATATTATCTCATGACACTCTCACTGAGAATACATCTATTATGCTATGTATGTAAAATCGATCGTCACTGAAATTAATAAGAGTTAAATTAGGAAACTATATATGTCGCGGACAGTGCAATCAGCAATCTGAGAATTATAGGATAATTATAATCTATTGTTATATCACAGAAGTATAAGTCATTTATTATCGTAACGTTCGTTCATCATCGATAAAAAATTGCCTAACGTAATCGCAAATATCATTTAAATTTCTATATTTCGTTTAAAGTTCGATATTTAGATGAGACTTAAAATGTTTGTACATGAATCACAGAGCTCAAAAGACAAGTAATAAAAATCAGCAATGTTATACTCGAATTGGACGCCGAGGATGTCTGTGCTTTCAAGAGCTGCTCAAAATACGTTATATATATTGAGAATTGCTTTATCATGCTTGTGAGACGCTCATCAAGTTTTGATTCCTTATTTTCGGTCATCGTTAAAATTGTACTACTCTCCGAATTCTTGTCATTATTATCATTTGTCGGTTTCCAGTCACCGCATTTAGGAAAATCACGGGGCACTGGCGGCATCTCTTCATTTTCGCCAACTTTGAAGATTAGCGACATTCCTATCTCCGCGTGAAACTCGATGTGGCAATGGAACAGCCAATATCCTGAAGATTATTTAAACAAAATATTGATCAATTCGATTATTTACTATATCGATATTTTTTAAATTTTTTTTGCTGTTCTAATGAAAATTATTGTAAGATGAATTATTGTAAGGAATACTATTGTAAGTCTCACCTGGATTATCAGCATAAAATCGCACAATGGTGTAACCACCGTCGGGCACGGTCACTGTGTCCTTCAGAGGTGCCCGTGCGAGTTTTCTATGTATCAAACCTTGCCTGTCTAATTCCCTCACTTCAGCAGCGGTAGTATTAGATCCTATCCTCTCCATAGCCACGACGCGGAACTGATATCCGTGAAGATGGAAGGGATGATTTGCGTCATACGGAACTCCTGTCAAGGATCATTAATTACGATGATTTAGACGGATTTTAAATTGGAAATACGAAAAAAGTATTTATTGTTCACGTACCTTCGTCAATCAGAACCAGTTCTACCACGCTATTAAGCTTAACCTGAAGCACGTGAGTACAAGCGCAATAATCATTCTCGCATCCTTTAACTGTGCTGGCGTTGCAAAACTGATCCGGCTTAATTAAGTCTCTTTCAGGCAAGAGTGGAAATGGCGGTAACTTCATCGATATATGATTCAATTGTGGTGTAAACACTTTATGTTTTGCTAAAAATTTATCGAAATAGTTTATAATATTAAAAGTTACATTAAATATTTTGTTAAAAAATTAATAATTTTGTTCGTTTAATTATCATTTTTAGTTAAATTTTCTGTTTAATTTACTTTTTAGAATATTTGAATATATTTACCTTGCTGAAAGCCATACAAATTTTTTCGATGAAAATTCGGATTATCTTTTCCGTAAAAATCGTATGATATATAAAATTGATAATCAGGTTTTCTGGTGTTGGAAGCGTCATCGTCGTCCATCGCATTTAATAAAGGTATACTAATATTGTTCGATTCAGTTCCTTCATTTAAAGCATTTACTTGCTGAAATCAGGAATATTACATTTTTAATTCCATTTAAAAAAACTCGAGACGAAGATATCTTAGAAATTATTTGAAAGATATCATTAGAAGATCATAAAAAACATCTATGTACGTACCAATCCATAAGAATCGTTTCTTACACGATCATATGAAACTTCTACCTCCGGTTCCTCTTCAGGTGCGCCTTCATATCGCAATATTGCAACTTGATAGGCACTCAAAAATCTTTCGTCGCAATCCATCAATCCTCGAAATCTCATCCAATAGTTGTCAACTGGTTGGTTCATCTCGATTATAAAATCAAATCTCTCGCCGGCATAACTCACCAGCGATTCGGCTACAATCATTATGCAATTGTATATATATATATATATATAAAATGATACTTTTAATCAATATTTAGAAAAAATAATGTTACATAAAATTGTACCTTGTACTGGTTCAATATCACGCCCATCTGAACTGATCACGTACAAGGTATGATTGTCAACGGAAACTTCTATAGGACAGTTCAGGAATTCTGCATTAATAAGTCTGAATCTGTATCGAGAATCCTGTAAAGAAATATGCAAATCATATAAAAAATAAAAAATGAATTCATATAAAACATACAAACACGCAAATCAAAACTTAAAAAAATATGTATATATAAATCATAGCTTCATTAAAAAAGAAAAAAACTAACTTTTTAATTTCAGAAATGGTTCTACTTAGAAAAGTAGACACTGTATAAAGTTACATTTATAAAACGCCGTCAATATTTTTAATAATATTGTGAAAATATTTCAAATAATTTTAACTGAATAACTTTATATGAAATATCATATTTTTTTTTCTTAATTTCTTTTTAACTTTGATAAAAATATTTTATTTGATTCTTATATTAATGTAAACATTTCAAAAGTTAAAATTATAAAATTTTTGAAAACGTAGACATAAGATAGAATGTAATTAATATTTGTTAATTTCAAAATCGAAAGTCAATTCAAAGTAGGATAGCGAGGTCAGATCTGTCAGCCTTCTGTGTTATCTAAATACTTTCTCCTCTGACTGAAATTTACCGGTTTCACAGTGAATGTCGTAATAGGCATATCGGCCAGTGTTTCATTTTCATCTTTAATAGCAATGAAACGGCCCAGGCCGTTTATGAGTAAGTTCGGCGCTTTGTTATGACCGTCCGAATGATAATGTGCCAGGAACTTAGTGAGACCCAATTCATGAGCCCAATCGGCTATTACTAACGTATGATCATCGTAGTCATACAGATCTTTGTGCCAGTCGACTTTAAGGGGTACACGAACGATTAATGGACCAAACACGCCGTCACCTCTTTGAAATCCTGCAGACAGAAAAGTGTGATACAAAATATTAAAAACAACGGAACTCTTGAAAGTGGAAATTTTGAAAGCAATTTTCTTTGCTGTAATATTATAATTATAATAATATAATAATTATATAATTATAAATATTATAATTATAAATTATATAATAATTATAATTTAATTGCTATATAAGTAAATTATTATAAACTAAATAGATTTATATATTAATTTAAGCAGTCCTTTTTTCAAATTTTCTGCAAGAAACACTTGAGGAAGATTTAACGCACCTATATGAGAATGCCAGAAATGTGTGCCGGCTTCAGTGGCAATATATTTATATCGAAAGGTTGCCCCAGGAAGGATAGGACATTGCGATACATGGGGTACACCATCCATATATGGTGTGGCAAAATGATGTTGTCCATGCCAGTGCATTGTAGTGCTCTCTGTGTGTAATAAGTTGATCATATCAACTATTATTTTGTCGCCTTGGCAAACCTGTAATTAAAATAATTTTCTCAAGATATTCTCATTACGCTTGATTTGCGGCCTAACTCATGGAGGCCGTTTATCGATCGTAGATCGCACTAAAATAAATCGCAGACTAGACGTCATTATCATCATCTAAGTCTCATAGTGATTAAAACGATACGGTGACTTGCGTGACTAAATTACGATATATTTCCAGACACCGCAAATCTCTATTTTCATATCTATTTTCGTCTAATGAATACGACGGTAGAAAACGAGCATGTTTACGAGGACAAACAAAATTGCCATACAGATATAACTTCTCAAGATCGAGTGTGTGTTAAACAATCATCATATGATCTTGCCTCAAAGATGTATTAAGTTATAGAAAATCAGATTCTAATTCTAATATTGTATTGACGATGTAAATTCTACTACGCTGCTCTCGTGATATCATTGTATAATTATAACAAGCGGAAATAAATGCAGAATATAAACTCCGCGAAGGACTGTACAAAACGATAAATCATTTTTCTACTTTATTGACTGAATAAAAATAATCTAGCTGACTAAAAAAAATTCTAATTAGCGATCGATCGATCGCCATGCGGTAAAGACTTATATATGAATTATTTCCAAATAATTTCTTCTATATTCATGAAATTTAAAAAGTAAAGGCATGAAAATCGACGAAAAAATTAAGTGAATATTAATCATAGATAAATGAAAAGTAGTATCTTTTTAATTTAGCAATACAAATTTAAATTCATTAATATTTCGCTTTCTGTTAATTATTCAAATTTGTAAAAAAAAGACAAACAAAGATTCTCGATGATTCATATTCTTTCTGTCGAATAAAGATGATATCAAAATAAATAAAATAGAAGTATGAAAAGAATATGATAATTAAGATATTTGTTTTTTTAACGTACTTCAATTGACGGACCTGGCATTTGGCGATTAACGACCATGAGAGATCGCTTCATGCCATCCGCCGGGATGCAGTGAGGTCTGAAGCAATCCGTAATATTGAAAGGGCAATCATAGCATGCTTTGCTCATCGTGTAGTAAGATTCCAACTTAAAAGTATAATAGCAGTCTAGAGGTACTATGCCATCCTTGCACGTTCGCCGACACGCGTGATGTTTCCAGTCGACGACATCGGCCATTTCCGGATCGATCGGTGTCAGACCAAAATCATTGTGCGCTGTTATTATCGTCTCTGAAATTCAAAAAAACACCGATCGAAAAAGATTTTTTTAAATTCTAATTCTAAACATATTTCCAGAAGCGTAATAGAGCAAGAAATTAATATTTAATATTATTCAATTAATTTTCCTTTTTAAAATATCGTATTATAAATTAAAAAGAGATTTAAATTTTTAATTTCTAGATATTTTAATTGTTATTTATTTATAAAATTTTAAACTTTTTAAAAATTATTTTATTTTATTTTTTATAAATTAATTATGTTTATTTGTACAAAACACATCAAAGAGAAAAGAGAAAAATCAAAGAGAAAAATTTTTATAGCCAAAAAATTCCACAATATCTCAAAGAGAGGCTCTATTTCATTGTTACAAGAGAAAAATAAAATAAATACAAATTGATGAAAAGTATTACTTACCCGATTGACTTTCATAAGCAACCAACTGAAGTAAGAATAGTAGCAAATTCCAGCTTGTCATTGTCGGTCTGTAACAAAGACAACTTAATTCAAAAAAGCGTTACATGTAAATTTGCATATAGGTATAGGTTCTTTTTAATTGCACTTCTTGCGTGGTTCATCGTTTCAACCTTTTTCTCTCTCCATGTTCAGAGAAAAAAGTATGAACAGTGCAAGAAGTTCAGTTAAAAAAATCAAGGTCATATTGTAAAATAAAATCCTCTAGATTACGGAGATAACAACAAAAATAATCAGCATGCCGAACAGATTCAAAAGATATGCCTTATGTAATGCGTGAATGTAAAACGTTCGACGCTTTGGCGACTTGTGAGTCTGACATTTGTCTAAGGTACTGCGTAATCGTTGCACAAAAGTAAATATGAGTCGATACGAATCACCGGAAAAATAATTTTTAGCTTTTCGAAAATTAATTGAAGAAAAAAAAATTTTTATTTGCATTATACTCTAGAATAATTTTGTATAATTTTGTCGCAAAACAATTAAGCATTAAATTAGTCTCTAAATGTCTGCTATGTGTTATGATACATCTAATAATCTTTCGTCTACATTGGGCTTCCCCGTTTATATTAGTCAAGCAAACATTATTCATCGCTTGGTTTTTCAATCTTCTAATTAAAAAAATTATCTTGCTTGCGCTACTTTCTGTTTTGCAAATGATATCGATTTCTTTTTACTTGTATAGTAAGATATAATTATAGGATTTCCTGCGTAATCGTTTTCAGAAGCAGTAAATTAGAATGAAAATTAAGGCTTATTTTTTTTCTCGAGAATTCCGCTTGAACGATACAGCTTCATTTAAAATCTACGTTTCTTTATACCAAAGTAACGATGTAATAACGGTAAGATAATACACGTATATAGATAATACACATGTCCTACTTCTGGTTTTAATGACCGATTAGCCAACGTACAAGGAATTTTTCTTCAACAAAATAGCAGAGACCATCGTTTATTATAACTTTTTTCAATTCCCGACACACGTATCATTATAAATAAAATGGAAAATTCTATTAAAATAATATATAAAATAATATAAAATTGTTATATTTGTGATTTTATATTTAAAAGATATAATATCTCTTTGGATCTAATTTGCAAAAAACTTATTTCTCATTAACCTAAACAATTATTTAAAGCTAGAAATTTCGTCGTGATCATAAAAATAGTTTTATTTTTAATATAAATTTAATATTTTTGGTATCTCTAAATGCAGTTTAGTTTATATCATGTTTCCATGGCAAATTTATACAGAAGTCATTTCATTTAAATACTACAGACGCGTGTAAAATACTTAATGCTTCAATCGTCGATATGTTGTAAATGTCGAAATTCCTAACGCATTTTGCAACACGACATATATATGTAGTAGCTTTATAAATTTAGCACAACTTGACGCAACGCATCAAACCTGCATCGTTACAACACGAGACGTAACTATTAATTACGCAATTATGCTAATGATCATCATTTTGTTATTGCAAAATTAATTAACTTTACCGTTCCAAGCGAATTTACTGTGGCGCTGTTCAATATCTTAATAAAAACTTGATAATAAGAGAAGAATCGTTCTATTCGCCAATAGAAGTTCACCAAAGAAATATTATTAATTCGTGGAATAAAAATTTATAAGTTTAAGATTTTTTTCTCTCATCTTTGAAATATATCTCAATTGTTCGTTTTGTTATTTGATGTAAACACTCTCTGAAATTCGAGTGACTGCGATATTGAACGATTGCGTATCTTGATTGTGCAAAATTAATCGAGATGTGTACAACAAAGTTCTCGAAAATATCGCAACGCACGTGATATTAGTGAAATATACAAAACGTGTGAAAAGATTCTTTTTACATGTTAATAGGATAGTTGGTTATATTTAGCCTTCCCTTATATGATATTATCTCAGTGTTCTTCGAATTTCCATAATAGAAGTCATTAAAACAATTAGGAATTTCAAGGCTATTTAAATCATAATCCTATTTGAATCATATGTTATTTTTAAAATAATAACCGAGTATTAATCAAGCAGGATCAAAATAATGTAATAATTTATTCATCGTCGAATCTTGATATCTACAAAATATTTAATGCTGCTGACATTTAAAAAAAGAAGCTTGCAGCAAGAATCTATAGATTTGTTTCGGCGTCTTTCAAATATAACACTTCAAATCAATGAAATTTCATTAAGCAACATAATTTTTATTGCGTGCGTCTTATTTTTCCTTTTTAGCAAGAAAATACAAATAAATTGAAGCATAACTTACAGCATTTCGATTTAATTGACAATTCGAGAGATCCGGGATCACAATGACAGACGACAAGCACGTGCAAGAATAAATAATTCACACTATTACAATATGCGACACGCGTCGCCGGGAGTTCAACTCTCTTGGTCACGGCCGAGATTCGGACGCATTGTCACACGTGCATTTCCGTCGAACGAAAATCTCTTCCTTCGTCCTTTTCCACAACAAAAAACAAAAAAGGAAAAAAAAGGTACGAAGCACACGACACACCGAGACGTTTCAAGTGAACGACGCTGTACGGAAGACTGGATCAGCGTCACGACCATGCGCCCCTCTATATGATACCCGGAGGTCCTCTCCTCTTCCTCGGAGGTCACGCATACCTCGCGAGAGTAGCCACCACTCAGAGGGGCCTTTTATCGTATCTACGGCCAGGTATAAATGGATATAGACACATATGCAGGATAATGATGAAGTGAAATATAAGATAGTTACAGGTTACTCATCTCTCTTACAGTTTTCAAATCCCCTTTATTTGCGTCCGTTGCCTGAGTCGGGACCAATAGGAGATCGTAATTTTCCCGAAGAGTGAATTCGTCAGTGGACTTTCCACTCGTTCCAAGGTTTGTTAATTGGCGTGCACGACAGATGGGACAAGGCAGAACGGGCAGAAGATGAACCGAGTATCTCTACATTTACTTCTTTACATTTACTTCTTTATAGAAAATTAATGTTTTTATAATGAATAATTGATGACTGGAAATAAAAGAGACTTTCGATGAACGAAATTTCAGCTGAGAAAACAAATGATAAGAACAGATTTTTCTGTTAATTTCTAAAATTTATTTAAATGAAATTTTAATTACAAAGCTTAATTCTGAAGATATACAAAACTGCAAGGACACAAAAAATGATGAACTTTTTCGATATTTTCGAAAGAAAAAAATCACTTCTTTAAAAATAGTTTTCTCTTTTAGTCAGCCAAATCTGTGAACAATGGATTTTGCGAAATATCTGCTATATACTTTATTCGAAAAAAAAAAAAACAATAAATTTGTACATGTTTTGGCGTACAATATATTATTAACAGAATGCATACAATATATTGTTAACATATTGTTAGAAATATAAGCAAATATTTAACAAAATATGATAGCAGATTAATAGGAGAAATCGAATAAAATCTGTTTACGTGATTTTTGCTGCTATCAGATTGTCAGCAGATTCTATTAACAAAGCATAAGATTAATGTGAACACAGATATAAACTTAATATATATATGTATATATATATATATATATATATATATATATATATATATGATTGATAAATTTGGTATTACCAGATATAAACTTAATAAATATATATATATATATATATATATATATATATATATGCAATCTCTGAGCAAGTTTGCTGCCAATCTATTGCAGATAGTTTAGGCTTACTCAAAGTTGACAAAATACTATAAAAAGAAATCCAAAGTTCATATAATTTTTTATGTCACATTTATCTCTATTAATTTAAATCTATTTTCTATGTTTCAATCATATTTTAATTAAATAATTAAACATGAACATATATAATTTTCTGTATAACTTTTATATAACAATACGATTTAGCTAAATTCAATTAACAAATTTTATTTAATTAATTTTATTTATTTAATTTTATGTTAATAAAACTTCTAAAAAAATATTCTTATATATTAATATAAGTTATCTAAAGAGAGAATTGTATAATTAAAATCTTAATTAAAATCTTAATTAAAAAGATTATTCAAATCTTAATTTAAATCTGAAATTAAGATTTGAATAATCTTTTATCAACAAATAATTTATATATCAATTTACATAATTAAAAGTCAAAAAGAAAACAGAAACAATTTATCGAAGAAATGAGATAAGAAATCAGATCTTAATAAAGTACAAAAATACGATTTCGAATCATCTTAAAAGTAGTTATACAACTCGATAATTACGTAAATATAGAGCAATTTGCATAATACAAAAGAAGTTACGTAATGTTATATTTTATATTCACATTAATTTTACTTGACACATCAACTTAATATTTTGTTTAAAAATTTTCATAGTTTGATATTGAATGAATTTTTATGTGGACGCTTTATCAAACAAAATTTTGCAGGTCAAACTTTTTAATGATGAAAATGCTGTGAAATTTACAATAGCCTTTTTTTGTTAATCGTACTCACTTTTGGTATACGAATTTCGATTCTCTCATAATTGAAAGAAGATCACCAACTACGTGACATCGCAGCTGCCGGTTTCGGATTCGCGGCTTGATAATTCTATTTCGTAAATATGGCTGATATTCGTGGACCAACTTATCTTGCCGATTGACGTGACATTATTCACGATTCGCTCATCACTGACACCTTGATGCGTTTTGTGTGAAAATGTGGCGTTGTGACGAAAAGAAGATAACAATGATGATGACGAAAAAGAAAAGAAGAAAAAGAAGAAAACGGAGAGAAGAAGAAAAGGAAAAAGAGAAGAAGAAAAAGAAGAAGAAATGACGTCGAGTTACGTGTCGTGAAAAGTCGATAACGCGCTCGTTTGTGAATACAAAATGCGTGATGCGATCCGTATTCAAGTTGAAAAAAAAATTGCCGTTATCTTTGACGGGATCGGATTTAATACCCGGACCCCGCCGAATGCGATAAGTAGGTTTCAAAAGGTCTTGGTGTCACGTTACCTTGCCATCTCGATTTTAGGGTTTATAATATTGTAATATTAATCATTAAGAAAAGCCAAAAAAATTAATATTTTCTTAAGAAATTCGTACAACCAAAAATTTTGGCAAACTTTATTATAATAAAATATTTTTAATTCAGATTGAATTTTGTTAATTGTTTCATAATTCATTGGTACGGAATTATCTTTTTTGGTGTAGACGCATGTGTCCTCCAAACATACGTAAGAGACACGTAAAACGTATCGAATGTATTCTTAAGTCTTATTGCGCACGTCGAAATGCCGTATTTTATTGATATTATCTAATGAATTCCATTCTTGTCAATGCAATTAATTAACCGAGAATGAATTCTTAGGATCAATCTACGCATCATCGTACATAAGCACATTATTGTACACATACAACACATACATAAATCACATGATTTATCATACATAGAATAAAAGAAACAGGAGGTACATTATTAATAACATGCTTCATACATTATTTTCGCAGATTTTAGGAGCAAAACGCATGTTTTGCGATCGTACACAGATATTGCTCCAATATATGTGTGTTTCAATTAATTAATGAGACAATTACATAATATTTTGCATAATTGGTCTTACAAGTCCACTCGAGCATTGAAGCGTGTGTAATCATAAATGAGAAGTGTAAATATTCATATATTTTTTTAACGATGTGTATGATTGATAAAGAATCTTTTTACAAATTTGAAGTTCTTGCTAATTAGACTATAATTAATTTTGTAAGAAACAAGTAAACAAAAAATAAATGATGCAATTCATTATAGAGTTTTTAATCTTTGAAATCTATAATTACTTGCGAACGAAAACATCATCACTGTCAAAAATATCAATAAACGGAAATCTTAAAAGATTTTTAACTATACATTTATTAAGGATTTAATTCTATCAAAATAAATTTTATTCTTTATTTAAATTTTTACTTGACTTTATTTTAATTTATCTATTATGAATAGAAGAAGCAGATATTTAAATAATATTTAATAATCGCTTTTTGATATTATTTTAAGTAACAATTTATTTATTTGTTATTAAGTAACAATTTTTTAAGAAATTTAAAATATTTTATTTAGAAATTGTAGTTCTCTGATTATTACACCATACATCATTTTGCATAATATTACAATGTTTGAAAAAATGTAATATTCATGGTGACATTCATATTTTAATTGTGAAATACTTCCGACACTAGAAAGATAGATTTTACTGATAAATACTGATACACACATTATACGTTATTTTCTTGAGATAAGATACGATTAAGAGACGTTTTCAAGACGAAAGTTCCGTTTCGATTTTTTCATTCATCGATTGTATCGCTCTTTAACATGGCGGATTAAATCCTTTTAATTAAATTTAAAATTAAATTTGTAAAAAGATAAAGTGATATTAAAATACAAATAAATTTTGGATGTATGTAAATGATATTTTGAAGATAAAGACGGAAATGGAAAGAAAACTATTCTGTGTTACCAGTCCATACCAGATAATATTTTTATTCGACACGGTTTCATAAATAAGATAGTTAAAATCGGAATGAATATCAACTCGCATTTCTTTAGCAAGAATCTCACGAGACAGGTTTCGAAGGGAATTCCCCGTTCTGTCAGGTCAACACCAGACGAAGAACCGGTAGTCGCTAATTCACGTGAATCGATTAAAAGAACTTCCGATTATAATCCATCTATTATAATTCATGACGCACTCAGAGGAAAAAATCGTGCCAGTAACTAGAAATTTGAAGATAAATAACGGCTCAATTATGTATTATAAAAGTTGTAATAAGAACAATAAATAAGCAATATTAGCATATTATTATAAAAAATATAATAATATTAACTATTTATAGTAAGTTGAATAAACTAGTGTATTGTAAATGCAACGTTGGAACGTATTTTTTAAAGTTACCTAATAATATTGTGTATTAAGTTTGTTTTCAAAAAATAAATTGTCTTAATTAGAAAATAATAAATAAGTGATAGTTATCATATCTATTTGTATAAAGCCTGTATAATCGTATGATTATAGTTGAGTCATTATTTCACTATCAATTAATAATTCACATATTTTGTTGCTATTACTATATTTTTATAGTATTCAATACTACTTTGATTCTTATTACTTTGTAAGACTAGTTGTAGAAAATTAAATTTCAGAAATATAAAATTATAATTATCACAATTATTTTCTTTTCTTTCGGCATGTAAACAAGCAATTTCTACAGATTTTATTTGAAAATTCGGTCGATTATTATTAAATTTTGTCTATCATAATTAACAATCGTTCTTCCTTGGTTTTGTGCTTTCTCAAGAAACAGCATACGATTTGCTCATCGCTTCTCCAGAACTTAAGGCAAAATCTGCGATTTTCGTATTACGTATTAGGATTACCTTGACTATTCCTCTATACTTCGAAGATTATATATAAAACAGAGCTGAGAGAAGCAGAGAATGGAGAAGCAGAGAATAGATTAAATTTGTCAGATACGCGGGTTAAAACGCTTTAAAGGAAGAGAGAGAGAACAAGATGTTGTTGCATATTACATAATTTGGAACGGGCCCACTAATCGCGAAGGTCGCATAATAAACGCGTAAGGAATAACGACAAATTGATGAACGTAAGACAGGAACATCGTGAGAATATGAGGCAAATTATCTACATTGTACGAGATGGCATTACCCAACCAACTAACGCGATGGGCCATGGCCGCAAAATCCAAGGGCCGTGGAAGGCAGATGTGTATAAAAGACGCGTGCAGATGCTCGCAGAAGTAAGCGAAACGGATTGACATCTACGTGGCAGCATGATATTTGAGTTTTTCTTCTCATGAAAAAAACATTAATGTTCTTATCATCATTATACCATAATATATAATACGCGATTCTAATAATATATCTCTTTAGCATTTGCGTCAAGTCGTCATACAGTGTACGTAGGATGTTTCCGTAATTATTTTGCGTAATTATTTCACTCGCTCATACTTATTGTGCTCACATTGAGATCAGATATCTCTTACTTATTTACATATTTCCAAAAAATGTGTTAAGAATTGAAGATTTGTCTATTCCCAAGCTTTATTCACGTTGTTAAAGGCAATGACAAAAAAAAAAATAAAGAACAGGATGAAACTAGAAGAAAATTAAAATATTCCAAAGCTGGATTAAGTTACGTATATACAATAATATCATAGATTTTCATACAAATACACAACAATGTGAATATCTTCCAATAATTCCAGTAATTTATAATCGCGTCGCTTTATGCTGCAATTTTACAACAAATACATATTACTAATTACTATTTTCAACACAATTCCATTCATTATCGCTTCGGTAATATCCGTCGCAAAATTAATTTTTATTATACTCACCCGTATTGAAATTTAAACTATTCGGTTGCGGTGTGTTAGAATCAATCTTTCATACGAGTCCAATCTCATCTGTAACAACCTCGCGTCTTGACCTGAGACAAGCGAGAAAGTTCCAGGCCGGAGTATGTATCTTTGGTGACAACGTAACGTAAACGAAAACGACGTGAACTCCACGTGAAACGACGTCACGTAACAAAATGCAAGGACGGAAAGGAGCATTCCTCCCGGCACTGCAAGCAAGTCGTTCGTTGATCACGTTACATCGGAATGCTCTTCTCTTTCTTCATTAAAGAACAAATACCTTTCCTCACATGCATCTTGCGACAATCACCCCATCCGACATTCGCGTTTGACGTTCGCGTTTCACGAGGATAGAATGCCTGGTTCGGATGATTCACATCAAAGTAAAGTGGCAAGCAATGTTTAGATTTTTTGCACGTAATGTTGAGACACCGGTAAATATATTGATGTTAATAAGATACAGGGTGACCTCGCATAATACTTAAGATAACGTACAGAAAATTATTCTGCCTATTTAAATATTCTATTTTTGAGTTTTGCGTTTTATAGTGTTCTTTTATGCGCTTTTTTACACGTTCTTACGATTTCTGTTTAGAATATAAAATACGCGTTTTACGTGCATCGTCTGATAAGAATACAATTTTGTCACATTAGGAGCATTTAGATAATTCAAAGCAATTACCTCTTTGATAACGAGAAAAAATATTATGGTAATAATATTCACTGACAGCACGAAATTCTATTAATTCTAAGAATATTCGAAGTATATATTGTATAAATTATGTATTTCTTTTATACAGGATGGTAACTCGATCATTTATCTCTGTTTTTTTTGATGATACATAAAAATATCAAAGAGAAAAGTTGTTTGTTTCAAAGGAACAAATATTATGTAATGCTTATTTTTGCAATGCTTATTATTTCATGAGATTTCAAAATCATTAACATTTTTTTAAATAAAATGGCATATTTTTATTAACATAATAATATAATTTATAAAAAAACAAATTCATATACATCACACACACACACACACACACACACACACACACACACACACACACACACACACACACACACACACACACACACACACACACACACACACACACACACACACACACACACACACACACACACACACACACACACATAGAGGAAAAATAAAAAAATTTTTACATTATTTTTTTGTTATAAAAAGTAAAATCGCGATTATATTATATATTATTCTATATATAATCATATATATAATTTTTCTCATATGAAAAATTTTTTATCGAATATTAAAAAACAGTTTCAGTGCGTAGAGAAAAAAAAATTGAACATGTTCAGCATACTTTTTGTATAGCACATATGTGTAATTTACTTTTGTGATATTCTTCGAATATTCTTAAAATCAACAGGCACTATTATTTTTTGTTTAAATTATGTTTTTTGTCAAACATTTTATTTAAAATAGAATTTATTTAAAATGTTTATTTAAGATTGCCATATTGCACTTTTTCGACAAATAAAATCAGAATTATTCGGTCTTTCAAAAGAAAAAAAAAACAAAAAATACAAAAAGACGAAAATACAAAAGGAAATATAAATTCATATAAATACATATACCACTATTTCAAACGCGAATAAATTCGAAAAAAACAAAAAAGTATACTCCGCTGTGATTTTGATGTTACGTGTCAAATCTCAGAAGTAAGATATCAGTGACGTCACGCGTCCAGCGTCACGCCGCGAAAGATACACAACGCGTCCTCTGTAGAAACGCGGCGAAAGTCGAGAACTCGCCGACGAAACATGGCGTATGTTTTGTTTGTGTGCGCGAGAAGGATGGTTACGCGCGTACGGCGGCGGCTGTAAAGTTTAAGGGCTTGATAATTCGCGCCCGCAAAAGAGAGAGAGACAGGAGTGTGAGGATCGCATGAATCCGGGCGCGGAAAGGCGCGCGACGCGATGAACTCGACGAGTCTATACGTGTCGACGTGTCGGCTAGTGCTGCAGGCGGATGCCGAGGACCCCAACTCCTGGACGGATCTGTACAGGTTGGTGCCGTATTTACGGCAAAGTCTCAGCTGCACGGTATGCTCGAATTTACTGATCGAACCGCACACTCCGACCGAGACCAACTGTCAGCATCACGTGTGCCGCGGCTGCCGTGGTGGCCGCAAAAAGCTGAAGCCATCATGCGGCTGGTGCAAGGACTATGACAAATACGTGGAGAACGTTCAGCTACGAATATTATTGCAGTGTTATAAGAAACTATGTGAATACTTAACCAGCACCGGTATCTATCGCACTTTGTTGCTCACTGTCACGTCCGCGAGCAGCGCTACCACTAATGGTGCACCATCCACCATCGGTGCTACCAGTTTGATGGAGCTTATCCAAGAAGGTGCGGGTTTCAAAGACGAGTTTAAAAGCAATGCTGGCTTATCCAAATCTGCGTACAGTATTCTACCATGTGTTTATACTAGCACTACCTCTACTCAGACGCAGGGGAATAGCATGCAGACCACTGAAGCGATGTCCCAGAGCATACCTGGTATGTATAACAGAAATGTTTTTTAAAAATAGATATTACTGTGAATTTCTGAGAAAGAGAGAGAGAGAGAGAGAGAGAGAAAGAGAGTTGTATATGTACATGTATATATATATATATATATGTATATAATTGTTATATGAATAACATATGAATAATTTTTATTATTTTCATTGTTAAATTCGTTTTTATTGTTAGAATCGCCAACAATTCGTACGGTATCGAATGGATCTTCCATATATTCTGTGATGTATGCTGGATCTGGTAACAAAATTACAATAAAACGAAAAGCAGCAGCTACAGAAGACATGGAAAGCACAGGACAGCAGGAGACAGATGGAAATCAGCACGGCTCTGTAGGAGGGGTAAAATGCATTCCGTCTTCCCACCTTAAATATGGGACCCCTTCTGAGAAAAAATCTTCAAAAGGCAGCAAAGTAATTTCAATAGATATTCGGTTAATCTTACACCTTACAGGATTTATATTGCACTATAATCTTTATTTAAATGCTTAAAGATGTCCATTCTTCGTTAACACTTCTTGTAAGGTATAATAATTTTTCTGACTTACATCTATTAACAATTATAGTTAAGCTTAATTAACCATTGTATATATTTGCCGCTTTTATTTTTATACTAATACTAGTTTTAGAGAAATCTTGATTTACGTTCACTTAGGTCCCATAAGAAAGATCAATGCAGACGTTTGTCTTGCTTCGTTAAAAAAAATTTATAGTAGTCTTTAATTTTGACTACCTCTGCATTGATCTTTATTTAATTATACTGATACTTCCTTGTGGATATTGATAATATAATTTGCTTTGTTGTGAGCAGTCTTCAGGCAGTTTTAAAAAGCCAAGATCAAGTTCTGCTAGAAGTAAAAGAAAAGGATGCAGATGTGGCAATGCCACTGCAATACCTGGGAAACTTACCTGTTGCGGTCAGAGGTGTCCTTGCTATGTAGAAAGTAAACCTTGTGTGGAATGTAGATGTAGAGGTTGCAGAAACCCTCATACAGCAGATGGATTAAAGGTATTATCTTTATTTAATTTAAGCTCATTGTATATCTATTTCTATTATGAAATATCTAATCTTTATGCATTTCAGATCCGTCCACATATACCTGAACTTCATAATTTACAATTACAACTGTCTACTTCCTTGGATTGCGATGCGCTAACTGGAGATCCTCTAGGATCCGTGCCACAATGTCTCTCGACGTCTCCCACAACGATACAAGTGTTAAATGTATATTCTACACCGAGATTAGATATTGATAATGTACCCCAGAACTTACCAGCTGCCTTGTTAGTGGGAGAAGATGCTATGGTAAGTACTGAAAGTGAGGCGGAAGACAGTGATATACAAATTGATGTGTGACATCATATTTAAATAAACATTGTGGAGGACAGCACCAGTGATTGTTTAGTGAACATCTCAACGGAAAACGATATGCATTATGTAAATAGCTCAACTAGAATTATTGATAGACAATTATGAAAATCAAAAGGATATAAATATAAAAAAGGATATAAAGAATTTTATGCAAAGGTAAATTACTTTAATGAAATATTATATTGTATATAAAAGAAGAAAGTTTATTAACAGTTTACTACTGGAATATTTATAAATATTTCAGTATGATATGAAAAAAATTATAGAAATTTTATTAAATACTTAATTATACGTCAATTTTGTCTTAAAAATTAATCGCTATTATGGTTTAACATCTGTTATTTTTATATATAGACCAGTATTCATAATCCATTCTTGTTTCTAGACCATTTTAAACAATATTTTAAGATGCTAATATTAAATTAATTTATGACATTTTAAATTTGCATTTAATTTTTATTTGCTACATTTAAGACTATCTTAAATGTAAAAATGAATTCTTTTTTCTCTTTCTATATATGTATACCGGCCATAATGCGTTATATACATTAGTTTTTCTAAAATTGCATGAATGTAATCTGAATATTCTGTTAATTGTATAGTATAAAAGGCAAGTTTTGTAGAACATAAACATTTTATTCTCACATGTTGATTGGCAGTATATTATGATTCTAATAATTTTAATAATTTTCAATCTACAATAAGTATAATAAACCTTAAGCCTTATATTCTAAGTTAAATAATTTCTAGTAAAAATGTTTTATTAACGCTGCCTTAAATTCTATTTTATAGTTGGAATCTGGTCAACTAAAACTTAAAACTTAAAAATTAACTTTAAAACAATTCAAGAAACGCTTTTTGATTAAATTACTTAGCTTAGATCATAAGATATAAAGCTTATTATATTATATTATAAATATTATTATACCGGGAGTAACGGATGAACACGTTCTCCATTCATATCCTATGTATATATAATAGTAAAAGCACTTGCTTCGCGGATATATATATATATATATATATATATATATATATATATATAGAAGTAAATATGCAGTCTAATGCTCTCCTCCTTCCGATTTTCTTGTAATTTTATAAATTTGTATATTTTTATGCGTAGAATATATTCTGAAGGAAAATTGTTGCTCAAGTCCCGATTTTTTAAAATTAAATTTTAATGTTTTTTGATATCGATAAATCAGAAAATGATAATTTAATAATATGTGACTGTGCTCATTAAATAATACATTTTTCTACACATGTTTATTAAAAAGTAAACGAATATTTTCTGCTTTAATTAATTTAAAATACATTTATAAATTAAATGATAAATTAAGTATAAAATGGGATATTCAACAAATGAGATATTGAACAAATTAATAATAATCCTTGGCTTGCTGTTTAAAACGCAGTTGGTGATGCTAATATATGACCAAAATTTATTTGTAAAATGTTTTGAGATCGCAATTTGACTGATCATAATCAGATGATATTAGTTAATTTTGCATATTTAAACGCAATTTCTGAAGAATAAAGCAGAGAAAGCAGAGAATATTTATAAAAGAAGAATATTTATATTTATATTTATCTTTTTTATTTTTTTTTAATTTTTTTCTAAAGCAGAGAATATTTGTTTAATTTTTAATAAGCATGCGCAGAAAAGTGTTTAATGAGCATGCGCAGTCATATTATATTATAAATTATCATTTTCTGATTTATCAATATCAAAAAACTTTAAAATTTAATTTAAAAAAAACGGGATTTGCCTTCTCAGAATATATTTTACGCAAAAAATATACAAATTTACAAAATTACAAGAAAATTGAAGGGGGGCGTTATACTGCATATTTACCATATATACCTATTCTAAATATTTAAATGGTATTTATCTGCTTGTTCAAAAATCTGTGAATTTAGCTTACGCTGAGACCACAAATATACGAATTATCTGAGAATTAGTTGAGTAATGCGAATTAAATTTAAATATGCAAAAACCGATGAACTTAATATTTACACATCAGAAAATATCTCGTTCAACTTGCCAGTTGTACATACAATGACAAAAAAATCGTTATCTATTTTGCATACTGATTTTTACAATCTCTAAAATATAGAGCGTGTGGGACAGCAATCTGTTAAACTATCCTACAATTTAGAATGCATCGAAATAATGATAAATACTCTAATTGAATCGTATATACTAATAAAGAATTTAAATAATAAACACGAAGAATAAGAAGGTCTATACGTAATGCAAATTATAAAAATTATTTATATTATTTTACGGAGTCGAGGGTATATTTAGATAAATATATTTTTATTTGCCTAGAATTTGGAAACTTGAAAACGTGTTAAATAGCATTACTATATAGGGTTGAATTTACCATTAGACTATAGATATTGGCCTAAAGCAAGAAATTTTTACTAAACTGTCTTGGATAAAAGATATTAATAAAAATAAATACAATTTTATTATGTCATATTATGTCGGAAAAATAGTATGGAAAAATAAGTATTATATATATTTAATAACTATTGCTTTTTTAAATTAAATGTTTTCTTTTAATATTCATAATTAAATACAATTTGGATTATATTTATTTAAAAAAGAAATAGCGTATAAACTAATAAGTTAATATATGTCTTTATAACAAAAAAATATATATTTTTTTAATATGAGACGGATAATTTTTCTTTTGAATGATACTATTTATATATCTATAGGTAGCAAATGGTAAAATCCGATTCTATAGTTACTATATGTACATATTAAATAAAACTTATATTTTTATGTGTAAAAGTTATCTTGTGTCAAAGACTTACAAGCTGTATTTATAAATAATTTTGTTGAATCAATTTGTAATATAAATAATATTGATTATAATATAAATATCTGAATATTATTCAATTTACGCGAATATAATTGAATGTGTTAATCACTCATTAATGCGTATGAAACGTTAGTACAAAATTACTGAGTATATTACTAAATAGGATATTTTTTATTTTTGTGTACGATTGCACATGTATGTGTATGTATATGTGTATGTGTGTGGGCTCTTCTAGAGCACTTATGAATTCATCAGTTGTTATTTGTAATTACACTTAAATACAGATACATACATCTTTCTCTCTCTTTTAATTCTTTTATAATAGTCAACAATAGGATATACTTTCACAGTATATAACTGTGTGATCTCATAGTTGTTTGGAGTTAGTTTACAATAAAAAAATTTATCGATCATGAAAAGAAAAAATTGATAAAATAAATGCACATGCATGTAGATTAATTCCTCTTTAAATAAGAAGTAATAAGTTATTAGCACATGATTATATACATATTATATAAAATAAGGCAATATGCAATAAAGCTCAACATAAGATAAAATTAATACAAAACGTATTGTATTTTTGTATGTAAAAGTCATTATCACAGTTATATATTAATGCTATTTCTGTTTGTGTAACCTACATATAATTCTGAGAATTATATACAAAGTAAATTAAATCCTTTTGTTTGTTAATTTTGTCTTATGTGAAGCTAACGGAAAAAGTTGGGAATATATTTAAGTTATGTAAAGATGTATTTGTAAATTTCGATTTGTAAATTTTGAAAATATGCAAATTCTTGAAATGTATTATGTATCTCAATGCGTTCTAATCAATTGCATCCTAATTATTATATTTTATATGTATATATTAAGATGGCAGTCGGCATCTAGTTATAATTTAATTGATACATTCGAGCATTGAGGAGTAGCTTTTAAAATATTGGATATAGATAATTGCAAATTGATCATCCATAAAACATAATATTTATAATGAGTAGACAGTAATGATTCATAGTATATATGTAATTTACATTCCAATTAGTTGGATTTTTTAATTTAGTTGAATCGCATAAAATATATTTCTTTTATGTTTTGAACATAAAATTATTTTAATACTTTTAACATTGTCAAAATTCGAAATAAAATTGTATAGAAAATTAAAGTTACTCCTCAATAGAAGATCAATTATTCATGTTTAAGAACAAAACATCATAAATTAATTCCTAAAAAGTGGATATTTTACTTGAACGTATCTCTCTTTTTTTATATATGTAATATATATAATATTCGTTAACACTTTCCGTTATTCCGTTATGAACTATTAATGTATCATGTATGTACATTATGGAATTAAGGGACATGTTTTAACTGTGTAACTTATCAGATGATATTAAAATTATCTTAAAGAAAAAAAAGAAAAAAAATTAAAAATGCGAGTTGCATATTGTCATGACATATAGAACTAATAGAATAAAAAAATATTTTACATACTAGAATTTGCATCATTTTGTAAAGAAAAAGAAAGGGATACGAGACAAGAATGTGTATCTATTTTATTTGTAAATAAGTGACATATACCGAGTTTTGCGAGTATAAAAACATATTTATAAACTCTTTTCTTTGAAATAAAAATTTTTGTACATATTATATTTTAACAAGAGATGCAATAACATTTTACTGAAACCATATAATAAATCATACATAAACACTATGATATAATAATAGATGTATCATTAGAAAAACATTTATATAGATGTAATTTTATTTTGTGTTATCTTTTGTTAGAATATGAATCTCTCTTTATTTTATTGTATTGAAATATCTCATGAAATATCTCCTTCAATTTATATTCATTCTGAGATGAATCCTGGGAATGAGATTTCTTGCCAATTATGACTTCCTTCAGTTTTATCATTTTTGAATTTTTCGTTGATCATTTTGAATCTAGCTTTTGTTTTCTTATTTGACCAGGGATCTTTGCGGGATTATTGAACAATTTGTAATTAATTGAACGCATGATCACTTCTACTGCTTCTGCAAAGCAGTCATCGAAATTTGTGAACTCTAAGGCTACGTTTGGAAATATTCGAGTGCTCCCGTGTATGATTTTATCCTTGTTTAATACTCGATGATCAAGAATAAAACGATAAGGAATCATTCGAGTGGTATTTCCGGACATAATCCAAGGTTGCATCCCAAAATATTTTCTCTAAGGAAAATTTTATTCAATATAATATACGTCATATGTATTATATATTTCAAGTAAAATTTTCCTCGGAAAGAATATTTTGGAACCTAACTTAAAACGAGAGTGATGGGATTTAACTTTTTAGTTGTTAGCTGACTCAGCATTACCATTATAAAACGATGAAATTATCTATCATCTGTTTGAGCAGTTCCGGGATTCTGTCCACCGACATGTCCAACGTTAACTAACGACAGCCAATAGCAAGGACGATCTTGGAAAAAAGCGCGGCTGTCATTGGCTGTCGTTAATTAAACGATATCGATAGTGTCGGTGGACATGTACAGAATCTCGGTTCTGAGAGAAGTTGAGATAGCACTTTGACTATAAAAACATTTACACTTATTATAGTCAAAGGTTAGCAGTATAATTAATTAGTCGGTTTGAAGGAGATTTAGTTGACATAACCTGTAAATGGTGGCGACGCAATGAGCTAGCTTTTACGCCATCCAGTGTCTTATTTTTGTTGTTGCGAATAGATTTTAGCTGCAGAAACAGCTGACATGGCTGAGTTATTGCTGGATCCGAATATCCGAGGCTGGGTATTCTTGCCTATAGTAGTCATTACGTTTCTAGTCGGTATAATCCGTCACTATGTTTCGATATTGCTCGCCTCGCAAAAAAAGGTCGAACTTCACCAAGTGCAAGACAGGTAATTGCATTGTCTAGCCATCGATTTAATCTAAGAATTTCTTGCGAAACTGAAAATTGATTACGGTATTAAATATTTTGTATTTCAGTCAAGTCATGATACGCTCCAGACTGCTTCGAGAAAATGGACAATATATACCGAAAGTCGCGTTTATGACTAGAAGACATTTCTTCAATAACGAAGAGACTGGGTATTTTAAGACTCAGAAGCGTCCTCCAGTTTCCCAAAATCCAATGACCGATCCAAATATGATGACTGAAATGCTAAAAGGAAATGTAACTAATGTCTTGCCAATGGTACTGATCGGTGGTTGGATCAACTGGATGTTCTCTGGATTTGTTACAAGTATATAGCATAACAATACTACTGGACATTTATTGCATATCTATCCATTGAATCTTTCAATTAAACTTTAATATTATCTCTTTTTTAAGATTTTTAAGATTATAATTTAATATAAATATTTTAATTCCAGCTAAAGTTCCATTTCCATTAACGCTCCGTTTCAAGCCAATGTTACAACGGGGTATAGAATTAGTTACACTGGATGCTGCATGGGTATCCTCGGCCTCCTGGTATTTCCTCAATGTTTTTGGACTAAGGTCCATTTATACGCTTGTACTTGGTGAAAATAATGCTGCTGATACCACAAGACTAGTGCAAGATCAAGTGTCAGGAGCTGCAATGTCTATGCCACCTGATCCAAAGGCAGCCTTTAAGTCTGAATGGGAAGCATTAGAAATTTGTGAACATAATTGGGCGCTACAAGGAGTGGATGTTGAACTCATGGGTATCCAATCGAAAGCAGAGATAGCTGACAGTATATACCATCAAGGCAAAGCAAATTAATGTTTAGCAATGAAATTATTTAACCTAAAATAAATTCCAAAAGAATATAATTTATTTATATATTAAATAACAATTTGCTGCGTTTATCCAAGGTATAATATAATGATGTTTTTTTTTAGTAAATAAAATGATAAAATACAATAACTATGTATTTTAATTTAACAAATTGCAATAACTTTGAGTATAAAACTAATAATAATGCATTTACTCTAGATTTCTATTCCTTTGCCGAAATTTATTTTAAATTAAAATATTGTGATAGTTTACAATAATTACAATAATTACAATAATTACAATCATTTTCTTATTAAACCCTTTGTATTAAATAATTTTTTGATATTCCATTTTGGAGTACAAGTCAGTGCGACGGTGTTCTTCGCATGGCATATTTTTCCTAACTTTTTCCAGTAGCGCAAGATCAATTTCTGCTATAGCAATACCCGTTTTTTCTGCGCACTGTGCTATGATGGCACCCCAAGGATCCACAATCTAAAAAAAAGGTGGATCTTAATTTCATAAGAGAAAAGAGACGCCTGTTCTGGAAAGTAGGAACGTCCTGGTTCGAATCCTGACTGAGTGATTTTTCATAATAAGATTTATCCTGTAGAGAATTCTTAATCGATATTATTAAATTGATTTATTGAAGGGGATATATAATTTTGACTACATTGATAGCCTTTTAAAAGTAATAGTATATAATTGATGGTAACAAGGCTATTGAATTTTCATATATGTATATAAATACAAAAAATAATTTGCATCAAGATTTAGCCAATTCCGTCATAACTGAACATGTCCATCTTCTATATTTCTTGTGTTAAAATTTTATGTTACCAAAGAAATATGAAAGCAGATTATAGCCTACCATGGCATGACCCCAGCTCACTCTTTTTTTATTGTGTGCGCCAGTTTGTGCTGCCGCGACGACATAACACTGATTTTCTATAGCACGTGCTCGTAGCATCATCTCCCAGTGTGCGGCGCCGGTTTGATACGTAAACGCCGATGGATACGTGAGAATCTGCGCTCCCATATTTCGCAGAGTCAGCGACAGCTCGGGAAAACGCATATCATAACACTGAGTTTATTGTTAAGCGTTGCTGCGTACATTTGTAATTTGCAACGGAGAGAAAAATGAACTTATTCAAGGATACAATGCTAAGCGCGAGTTTACCGATTGGCGTGGATACAGGTGGCACGATCTCAGTTCCTTTAAGCACATAATCTGATTCCATCAAACGTACCCCGGTATCCTTGTTATCCATATCAAATAAATGTATCTTTCTATACGCAGCTACTAGTTGTCCCTTGTTATTTATCAATATATGTGTATTGTAAATTTTTTCTGCATCATCTGACTGAAACGACAGGCACATATATTACTTAAAAATAGTTACTCGGTCTTTTATACAATTTAAATTGATGTAAAGCAGAGATATTAAGATAAAACGGATTTACAGCTTCGTGAATTCCACCCAAGGACAACCAGATATTATTTTTGATAGCGATTTCTTTGTAAGATGTTACTGTCTGTCCAGTCAGGGGTTCAGCCATAGCGACAGTGTCCTTCTTGTTATCTGCCAAGAAGTCGCAGGCTTCAGGAAGAAATGCCATCTGTGAACATTAAACAAACATTAAACAAAAATTAGAGGAAAGAAGAACGTCGATTTCATGTGCGATATTAATTTATCGAGTCTACACACCGTGGCTGATCTACGTTTGGCCTCAGCAACTAATTCAATCACAACCTCCAGATTCTTCACCTTATCAGCTATCGATCGCATTTGGCATACTGCTATTAACGGATGTGCCATCGTGCTCATATAATGTTTCGCCGGCTGAATGCTGAAACGTAGTAAATATAGGGAGATTTCACTGTGACACGACGAGAAATTTATCTTCTAAAATTAGAAAAAAAAAAAACAAGTCTACTTCCCAATGATGATGTTCCATTTGTTTTATTTTCAGCCACGTGTTTACTTAGATGGATTTTGCGTTGTTAATTTTTTTTCTTACCTGTAACATTTCAGAGCGAACAACTGAGCAACGGCAGGCCACGCGCGCCTCATTCTTATCGCATTGTTGAGTCTTCGTGTTACATTCACTACATCACTCCTACCGATGCGATACTCTCTATCGTGACGCACTGCAAAGTGTCAACGTGATGCTACATTCGACACTGTAGTATACGATGCGAGGTCAGTTTAAATCGTATTTTTTTATTTCTATACTTTCTTTTTAATTTAAGCTTTTAAAAATTGCGACAGATATTCACGATGATTCAGTGATTCATATGGCTCTCAATTAAATACAGAAGCTGTACTTAAATACAGATACTCGAACGATTCGGAAGGAAAAACAATCTTGACAATTTTGTGACGAGATTATTACGAAATTGTGTATGTGTGTATGTATGTATGACTGCTTGACGTGAAGATTTTCAACAATGCTTACGTAAGTTTCATTTCAAATATATTACAATGAGAAATGTATATTTTTTATTCGTAGAAAATATAACCTCCCTTTTCACAATTTTTTAAGACAGTCACATTATTAATTGTTTCGTTAATAAATAAATAGATTATAGATTTTGTTACACGACGTTGAATTCAATTATTTAATTTTTAATCTTGTTAATACAATAATTTCAAAATACTATACAGTTTAATTGTTAAATTATTTATTAATTTTATCTACAAAATTTAGGGTAATTGTTTAGAACTATTTATTTACCGATCTTCACCTCTGATTTTGATAAAATTAGGCTTAATCGACACCGCCGATTTCACTCAAAATAAAAGAATCCAAGAATTTCAAGAAATGTTAGATAAAATATCTAAGTCATAACGAGGAACATAAGTAAAAAATATTAGACTATATTAACTAATTAAGTCTCAGCGATGGCAGCCATTCGACATACTCTGCAAAGGGAAATTTTCACTCCCAGTGATGAAAAGCTACTCAGCGTATGCTATGTCAGCAAAGCTTATAAGAAAAAAAAGATGAGTTTTCTATGCTTGGCTACAACAACAGACACGCCAGGATCTCTTATACTGTATCAAGTGAAGAAGAATGACAAAAATGTTTATAAGAAAAAACAATCATGGTCTCTAAGTGATATACAAATTGTAGATGGTGTGAAAAATGATTCCATGGATATAGAATTGCATATTGATAAAGTTTACAAATGGTCATCTACTACAGTACAGGAAAGACGAACGTTTATTAGTAATTTGTATACTTATTCGTGTAGTCTAGCTCAGAGGCCAGAGTTTAAAAATATTCCCAAGGAATGGTTGATTGATCCAATTGCATTGAAGGAAAGCGACAGTATTACATTTACACCTGGTATTTCTTAATATAATAAGTCTACAATTGTGAATGTATCTTCCTTTATATTTGTTTAAAAATTTTTTAATTGTTGATTTTATCTATATAATTTTCAGATCTTTTGGCATCACCTATCAGTTCAGACTACCAACCTATTACTGAAAAGGAGGCTACTGATTTGAAGCAAATGATGGATAATTGTGAATATGCTGTTTCCAATGCTGAGCTTTTTATGGAAACTCTTTCAAAAGATTTGTCTATTCTTGATGGGGTAAAGTAATAATATTTAATTTTTTCTATCAAAAATATTACAATAAGCATATTGATAATATATGCAAATTGATGATATTGTGAAATATTAATGTTTTATTGTGTTCTTATATAGGAAAATGTACATTCGGTCTTAGCATCAGAGCAAAGAGTAACCCAACTGATGAACAGTATAGATGCAGCAATAATCGAAGCTTCTATTGTAGAAGCGCGATTAGCGGCATACGATGAAGCATTAGGAAGAATAAGAGAAGTTATGGCTCGAGTCGGGCAAAAAAATCAGGCTATACATACAGCGAATAATAATGCGAGGCTTTTATTGGATAAGCTAAACTTAGTGATTGTAAGTAATTAATAAAAATAATATTATTGCATATAATTAAATTTTATCATAATTAGCTTGATATCTGATAGAAAATTCAATTTTTTAAGTAAAAATATAAATATGTAATTAGAATTGCATGTCCTGTTAGATTCCAAATTTATATCGGCTGAAACTGTTGATAAAATAATTTTATTCTTCAAGTCACAGTTAGATATTTCTGCAACGCATCAACGTACTTTAAACGAAGCTGAGCTTCCAGGAGAACGAGAAGAACTTGGTCTTGCGGGTGCAGCACTCTTGAAAGCCATTACAGCATCTCTTCCACCAGGATTGGACAAATTGAGTGCTGTCACTGAACAAAAAAGGCGATTGGACAAGCTCAAAGCAAAATTCTCAGTCATTGTTGCTAGACATTTAAATAATCTTTTTATACATTTGGTAATTTTATAATTATTTTTAATATCTTATCTTTTTTTGCCAATATAACGTGATTATAAAAATTTAATTACATTTTAAATATATGATTAAAACAAGAATATTTATTTCAATTTTCTAATCAAATTTTAGGGTAATGATATCGGAGATACATCGACTGCTATGACAGATTTAATTTTACCAACTCATCAAGGAGTTCATAATGAGCTTGTACCGTATACTGAATTGATGCAGTTACTAAGAGCATTAGACAATAAAGCCTTTGTACAGTTAACCAAAGTCTATACTGATACTATGAGTAAGTTATACAAGAGGGATCTGAAACGCTTTTTCGAGGAAGCTAAGAATAAACTTATCAGCAAACGTCTACAAGGTAGAACAATAAATATCTCATAGTAGAGCATTAATTAATAAATAAATGGTAAAATAATAAATATATAAAGATATTTATATTTGATTCCATATAATTTTTATAAATTTTATATATTAATAAGAAGTTATGTATTAATAAGTACATACGAATTTTAAGCAAATACATCGAAGTCTAGCGGTCAAAAAGGTGAAGACTTACTCAATCCGGCACCCATTTGTTTGCTGAGCGGCGAAATATGGATTCCGGTAGATGAAGGGAATCTTTTAGATTCAGTCCTCGATTGCGTACTTTCACAGATGCAGCCGGTGTGTCTTGCCGAACAAGGCTTCTGTGTTTCATTTCTTCAATTAGATTCTGTCCTCTCGCCCTCCAAAGTAAGTATATTAATGACTTTTTATACAGCTTCTTTATGAACATGAATATTTGTTGCTTTGTATAGAGCAGCGAGATGGAAGAAGTGGAGAACGTAAGTAATGGCGCGGCAAGTCCCGGATCGGTAACTTCGACGACAAGTAAAAGATTGGAACGTCAAGTGAACGAAGACGTTCGTGCAACAATGGCTGCAATATTCCCATCATTGGAAACCGAATTAAACAATTTTATTGGTTTCTTGGACAAAATCGATAGCTTGTGAGTGCATTCGAAGAAATAATTTTTTTCATTCAAAAATATCTAGTACTTTCTTAAACAGTTTTTTTCATTCAAAAATATCTAGTATTTTCTTAAACAGTTTTCAATTATAAAAAAAATATAATTGTGTGTTGTTTGCAGTTGGTGCATGTACGTATTAGTACGTTTGTCACAGCACGTTATGTCCGCTCAAGACACCGGTTCATTTCTATCGATGACATTCGCATCCGCTCTAATTCATGTGAAAAGAGCATTCGATAAGTTCATGCAAGCGCAGCTGCAATCTATATTATGTGATACGAAGGTCAATCGCCGACACAAATGCGGTATATTGCCATATATAGAGAATTTTGGACCATTTGCGAGAACCGCGGAGAAGATTTTCCGCAATTCTGATAGGAAAGTTGATCTTGAAAAATGGTACACAAAACTCGTGAGTGCGATGTTCGAGGCTATCGTTATTCACAGCCGAGAACATCACAAAACGCCGCAAGAAGTCATAAAAATGGGTAAGTGGAAAATTCTTTACTAATTAATAAAATAACCTATTTAATTTCAATTACTAATAATTATTATTTATAATAATTAATATTTTTCATACTTTATAGAAAATTTTCATCATCTCTATGACCTCCTTTCACAACTAAAAATCTCGGTTTTGGATCACGAACGGAAGGAAGCTAAACAAAAATATCAAGACGCTCTTCGTGCTTATGTTACGCAATATTTTGGACGGCCTCTTGAAAAACTTAACGTATGTTGTCATTTAAAGAGATTTTTATGATTGTACAAGAATTCGTTAATCAGAAATATCTATTTTTCAGCTTTTCTTCGAAGGTGTACAAGCCAAAGTAGGAGCCGGTGTGAAAGAATCTGAAGTCAGTTATCAGATGGCCTTCAGTAAGCAAGAATTGCGACGCGTACTGAAGGAATATCCAGCGAGAGAAGTTAAGAAAGGTCTTGAAAATTTATATCGAAAAGTTGAGAAGCATTTGTGCGAAGAGGAAAATTTATTACAAGTAAGGAGAATATGACAAATCTTGTATTTTCGATAATGCAATAATTTCAATACATTCCCTAACATAAGCTACTTTCTTCAGTGTTATAATTATCTTACTTATTTTTAATGTCTCCAGGTTGTATGGCGTGAGATGCAAAATGAATTTATTGCGCAATATAGAAACATTGAAGAATTAATCCAGCGCTGTTATCCAGATAGCAATGTGACACTCGAATTTACCATACAAGATATTTTAGAATTCTTCTCAGAAATAGCGCGATCTCATTAAATTAAAAAATTGTGATTGTGTATTATTGTACTATTTGATATAGTTATTAATGTATTTCATTATTACAAGTATTTATATATTATATATTATTAATTATAACAAGTTTATATAAAAAGTTGTAATATAGATAGTTAAATATATGAGTGTATATAGGATGATTTATTTTAAATATCTTGAAAAATATGGAAAATACAGAAAAATGTTTCAGACAAAAATTATAGTTTTGATTAAAAAATTTCAACAATAGCTCCATCTGCGAATAAATCAATACAATTAACCTACTCAAAACCCTAATTTTTGTCACTCTTGAAATTTTATGTGAAACATTTTGTCACATCTCTTCCATCTCTTTCGAGATATTTGCTTGTATCATTTAAAATGGGCCACTATATGTATACATATATACTACTGTGATCAAATATAAACGAGATTTTTGTTATAAAATGAAAAATCTTTATTTATTCTTCAAAATCAAATTCGTCGTCTTCAAAATAATCCCCTCCCGATGCAATACACTTATGCCAATGCTTTTTCCAATCCTCGAAACACTCTGAAAACTCTTTTTCCGGAATGGCCTTGAATATCTTCTTCGTTTCGGCTTGTATCTTCTCAATCGATTCAAAACGGTGTCTCCGGAGCGGTCTTTTAAGTTTACTGAATAGCCAAAAGTCACACGGTGCTAAATTAGGCGAATACGGTGGTTGTGGAACGATATGGGTTGAGTTTTTGGCGAAATGGTCACGAATAACTAGTGCAGTGAGATGGCGCATTATCGTGGTGCAAAAACCGTGAGTTGTCTGCCATAAATCTGGCCTCTTGAGGCGAATAGCTTTACGCAAACGACGCATAACACTCAAATAATATTCCTTGTTGACAGTTTGGCCCGGCGGAAGGAATTCATAATGCACCACACCACGATAATCGAAGAAAACTGTTAACAAAACCTTGATTTTTGAGCGACTTTGGCGCGATTTTTTTGGTCTTGCCTCACCATTTGCACGATATTCGCTCGATTGGTCGGTTGTTTCCGGGTCGTATAGATCCAAGTCTCATCTCCAGTTATCATGCGTTTCATCTTGTCCTGGTAGTCAGAAATCATTGTTTCACATACTTCAACGCGACGCTATTTTTTAAAAAAATTGAGTGTTTTCGGAACCAAACGAGATTTGACTCTTCTCAGGCACAAATGGTCTTTCAAAATGGTCTGGACTGATTCAAATGAAATGTTTACAGTATCGACAAGTTCTCTAATTGTCAATCGACGATTTTGAAGCACCAAATCCTTGATTTGCTTCACGTGTTGTTCATCAGTTGATGTTTTTGGTCGTCTTTGATGTGGTTCGTTTTCTACGCTTTCTCCACCATCTTTCAACATTTTATACCAGTCAAATACTCTTGGTCTTGATAGAGCCTGGTCACCAAAAGCCTTTTGCAACATTCTGAATGTTTCAGCAGCACCTGTGTGAAGATAGCCCCCCAACATTGAAAAACATAAAGTTTCTATAGCTCATTCGATTGCTCATCGTTTGCACATGTATGCACATTTCGAATTTTCGTTTGCACACTTCTAGTAAAAAAGTTATTAACAAAATAAATTTCGGGGGGCCATCTTCACACTAGCTCCCCAACTATGAGTAAATTAAATAAAAAATAGCTCAATTGATAAATATTCGTTTGCACATTGCCAAACAGGTCGATTTTTTGTTTGCACATCTCTAGTTAAAAAGTTATTAACAATTAAAGTTTCAGAAGCGAGCGACTTCAGTAGATGAAATAGAAACAAAAATATTGTGCTTAAAATGGTATTATTCGATAGATTTTTGTTTGCATTTTTCCGAACAGGTCGAATTTTCGTTTGCACACTTCTAGTAAAAAAGTTATTAACAAAACAAATTTCAGGGGGCCATCTTCACACTAGCCCCCCCAATTATGAGTAAATTAAATAAAAAATAGCTCAATTGATAGATATTCGTTTGCACATTGCCAAACAAGTCGATTTTTCGTTTGCACACCTCTAGTTAAAAAGTTATTAACAATTAAAGTTTCAGAAGCGAGCGACTTCGGCAGATGAAATAGAAACAAAAATGTTGTGCTTAAAATGGTATTCGATAGATTTTTGTTTGCACTTTTCCGAATAGGTCGAATTTTCGAAACATATATTTAACAAGGTAAATATCAAGACAAATATATTCATAAATATGAACTATTTATTGAGAAGTTATTGCATGTTGCACTCATACATTAAAGTAGATAACATTCTCAACAGCTCAAGGCTGTTACCAGATTGCTTTTATCTATTTTAATTATCTAATATTTTGTAAAAATGTTCATTTCTTTTCAAGCTCAGACTCGTCAGGTGGGAAAAAGTTAAAGAAGATAACACCCGAAAATTTGATCTGAAAATAAAATATGGATCTTGTATCATGTGTACAATTTAATTTACAATACATAAGACAATATAGAAAATTAAGAGATAGAATAAACTTCTGTTAAAATACATATCAAAGAAGAGATGTACATATTGCTAAAGTAAAATTTTATAGTTTGATATGCTTAACATCAATTGAAATAAATTTGATACATACGTAAGCTATGGTGCTAATGAATACAGCCAAACCAGCAATTAATTGAGTATTGTAAACCTTCTGTCTTGCATCGTAGTGTTCTTTCCATGAGCCACATGATACAGGTATGTCATTTATTGTTGCCAGTTTAATATCTGCTGGTTTTGTACTGGAGAAACGAGCACCTTTACAGAAAAATTAAACATTTACTTGATATGCTTGTGAAAAAAAACGCAAATTTTAATTTTTGATAATAACAATCTCAATTCTAATAACAAATCTTTAATCAAATCGAAATACTTTGGTTTAAATAATACGTCACTTGAATCATATAACCTTGAATCAAAGTTATGTCACAAGAAAGGAGAGACTGAAATTAAAGCAAAGACTAGATTTGCTAATAAATTACAGGATTTCGTTATATAAATTTGCAAATAAATAATTAATCTGTATTGATCAAAAATTGTTGGTCTATCAATTAAAAGGATAATTAGTAGAAAATGTGGATCAAGAATCTCTTGAATAAAAAAAAAACAGATAAGGAATCTTAAACGATTATTTATTATCGTCGCGAATTTATATAAACTAATGTTTAACGACATGTATATAAAATATATAAGGCATTATGTAAGGTATATGGAACTGATTAAATTGTGTGTGTGTGTATGTGTGCGCGCGCGCGCGCGCGCGCGCGTGTGTGTGTGTGTGTGTGTGTGGTGTGTGTAGAACAATTTTTAGTTTTGAGGCGAGGATTTCTTACTGTTTCTGGCCAAATTGCGAGCAATTGGCCGCAATACTTGATTCAGCATCTCGGCGGGATTGATCTCCGCTTGATGTAGTCACGAAAAATACGAAAAATACGAAAAATACGAAAAATGTGACACAAAACAGATGAATTGTCGTCGGCAAATCAATCTCTCAATGCACTCCTAGGAATTTTGTTGCACATGGAGCATAAATGTATGAGAGAACTAGTCGCTTGATAAGAGATCACGTGAGTTTAATAAATTGCCATCTCGTGAGTTTCTAACAAACAGAATTGCGTGCGTACCGTCGATAATTAATCAATTCTGACTCTATACAAAATACAAATACAAAATATTTTAACCTTTTTTTTCTGTAATTATGTAAATATTAATATCAATATATATTTTGAAGTATTATCGAATTTTAGAATTCTAATATGGAAACAAGAAATATCTGCTTTTTATACAAAAAATACTTTTGTCCGATCACAATTAAGCAACATTGAGCATGATAAACTGATAATGAAATAATTTTTCGGGAATACTAATATTCTTTTTAATTTTTAATAAAATATATCTCTGTACTGTCTCATTTTTCTGTATGTTATCATTAATAAATTGTAATTTACAATAATAACAATATAAAACGTATTAAACGCAAAAAGAATACATTTTACATAAAATCAAATTCATATTTATATAAGATTATTGTACTACGTATTTGAATATATTTTTTTAATTACTCTTTGATTCGATATATTTTTTATAAAGCGTAAAGATATATTTAAATATATTAAAAAAGAAACCTTATAAACTTAACTAAAATTATAACTTAACTTATGAGCGTTGATCTTAATAATAAATTCTATTTCTACTTTAGAACCCTGAACATATAATCGAATATAAATTAAAATAATGATATGTCAAATTATTGTCTTAATTACATAATCCGAACGCTGAAACAGAATGTAAATAAGTATCAATTATTTTGTAAAAATAATAATCATTGATATAAATAATATTATCCATTGTTGTATCATGTGTGTATATCCATAATTAAATTGTTTATAACAAAATATATATATATATATATATATATATATATAGCGAGAAAAAATTAAATGTAATGGTTTCACATGCACTTTTTTTACGCTTTTGACATTTGTATTTGTCTCAATGGGATTGTAAAGGTACCAAAGTATAATGCCAATGGTTTTTTTTTTACCCAGTTTTACACATTTACATTTTTGTTAACGCCATTATCTCGGGTTCAACAAATAATGCAATTGTTTTTTTCTTGTACATTTCCATTGGCCTTCTCGATCTCTTTCAGTAGTGTGTGAAAAATATCTGCAACAGACTATGAAAATCATGTTTTATGAGAGTTTTGCAACATACTCCGAAAATAAAGAAATATACTTTTAATTTAAATATACCTCATTTTGTTTCGCACTGGTTTCTAAAAATGCTGCGTTCCAAGAGCTTGCTAAGCGTTTTCCCTGATCTGTCGTGATCATACGGTCAACATACAAGTCAGTTTTGTTGCCCACTAATACAATTGGGACACTAAAAAAAAAAATAACTTTCAACATTTGTGATTCTGACTTGAATAAAAGTGTGTGAACATCAAACATTGGAAAATAAAGATATTTACTGAAGCTTTCCAGTGATGTCGAGTAATTTGTCATAAATAATTTGTACAATCTCAAAACTCTTTGCACTGGTTATGCTATACACCAGGACATAACCATGAATGTCCATCGAATACTGAGTAGGAAATATACTATATTCATCCTGACCAGCTGTATCTACTAATTTAAGTTCATAATCTTGACTATTTACTCGTGTACTCTTTGTAAATGCTGTAACATACAAAAGATCTGTAATATTTTCATTGATATAATTTTGTTATAAAATGCAGAATCTTAGTATAAAATAATAGAAGCTAATAAACAACAGAATCTCTTACTATTTTCTATCGTAGGATCATATGAGTCCACAAATTGTCCTTCGACAAACTGTATACTAAGAGATGATTTACCTATTACAAAATTGAATATCTCTATTAAAATAATTATATATTTAGGTATGATTAATAAATACATTAATGATAAAATATAAGTCACTGCATGGATGGATAAAATAATTGGTCTACTCTTTATAGATACTCATATTAAAAAAAATATATATATTTAAAGTTTGATAATAAGTTAACAAGAAAGTTTTAGTGGCAGAGGACTAATCTAAGAATGTTAATGCTCAAATATTGACATGTCTTACCTACGGATCTATAGCCCATAATAGCTATTTTCCTCTGCTTGGGTGGCATGTTGTAGCATTTACAAACTGAAAAGCAGCGAGAATATTCAGTGGAAGCTGATGCATAATCCAGCTAAAACCTATAAACAAGGGGAAACTCTGTAACTACCAAAGTATCCTCCACACAGTTGTAACGGCGATAACAAATCTATAGCTATCCCACATCAGTAAGCCACAAAGATGTAGTGTTCCGTTTGAGGAAAAACTGCAAACCAGGCAAAAGGCAAGAGGGGAAAGAGAGAAAAAGAGAAAAATTATTGCGTAAACCCAGACGCATCGTTTACGTCACATTTACATATATTTACGTAACGATAGTCGCGTCGTAAATCATTTCTCTTTTTTTAATTCCCGCAACAAATCTAACCGTGAGACGTTCCCTAAGCGAAATTGCGGAGTTTATTTCGGCGAGGAAATAAATAATTTAACGAGCATTGTCATCGACAATAAAAACGTACAAATTGTCCATAAATTTAATAGACTGGCGGTCTCGTGAGAGACGCTACTTAATGTGGAGAAAAAAAGGAAAAAGTAAGGTAAAGAATGAAGGAATGATGAGGAACGGTACACGCAATGCACATTGGAAGTGCGTCTTACATCGGTGCGTAACGCCCCTGGGTCACGAAGCGGTGACGTTCTCCGAGGAGTCGCGCATAGACGGCGGGCACCCTCGCACTCTTCCCGTGCCGGAAGAAAAATAACGTTCCGAACTACGCACCGTTTCATACACGTACTACAGACGCACGCGTACGCGCGACGCGCGAGCGGAAAGTAGAGGGGAAAGGGAAGTAAAGGGGCGGAAGAGAAGAGAGGGACGAAGGGAGGAAGAGAGCGCGATGTGACGTCAATGACGCGCGCGGACGTGTGTATTTATGTGTGTGTGTGTGTGCACCTTCATGCTAAAGCTCAGGCACTTCCGGATGACGCGTTCGGCCACGTTTGACAGCTCGACAGCCGTTGCTGGAATGCGAGCTGAAATGAGACACGAGAAACGAGACACGGAATTTGGACTCTTGATCAACAATACTGTTAGATTATGGGGACTTGGGAATCCCATTATTCGACCCAATACCACTGCTATATACATAATATATATATATATATATATATATATATATTATATAAAAAAAACGAAGCTTGTGCCGAATCGAAGCTGACATGAAGTTCATTTGAAAAGTGAACAAATGATCGAATTTATCGCAAAAAATATTCTTTAGGTAGAAATAAAAAACATGCGAGCAAATTGATTTATTTCTTATATATATATTTATTTCTTACATCTTATTTCAATTTCGCGGAGTATTTCTTGCGATTCTAATGATCGGACATGGGGTTTTCTTCCGGGCGTTTCTAGGGATTTTTTGCAAGAAGATTGACAAAATCCCGTCCATGAACCAATTGGGCTTCGTCGCAAGAATTTTTCTTCGCGGCATTGTGAGACAGCTTTAAAATATGGATATTCAGAGGCTGGAATAGAAAGAGAGACACGGTGTGAATGAGGTTACTCCGGTTTCGACTGGTTTTGACAGTCTTGGATCATGTCAAGTTGGAGTTGATAGGAACAGTTTGTGTCGTAGTCTTTTTTTATTAACTCTCTCGTTGTTTTCAAATATATATATATTTTTTTATATGTATGTGTATATATATGGGCCGCGTTTCGTTCAAAGATCGTAATTTCTTTTTTCCGACATTATTTTATTATTATTTTCTAATTCGCTTGTCTATTTGCTTAACGTACTCCGATCTATTTGATATTTGACGATATGATGCCAAACACGGATGTCTATGACAGCTTATACTTGTGAGTAGATGCGTAGAATACATTTCTCACATTCGTGACGTGAAGTACATGAAAACACATGCGTGAAAAAAATCGTGTGCATTGTCTGTTTTATTGCTCACGTTATTAGTAAATCTGTTATTTTATTAAGGTATGCCACTCCGGAGAAGTTTTTCGTGGAACCGGTGGGAATCAATGTCTTGTTAGTGGTTGATAGAGTGAGTCAGCAGATCTATACTCAAGGTAATTTACAAGCAATTATATATGCCTGAATCAAATCAGCAAATCATTGATGTATCTCTACTTCCTATTGCAGTCGGCAATGCTAATCAGATTCCATCAACTGCTAGTCGGAGAAAAATATGGGGATTGGTAGGGACTATACGCCTCTTGGCATGTCGTTACCTTATTGTCATTACCGATGCTCAAATGTGTGGGACTATAGCTGGGCACAATATCTACAAGATATCCTCGACAGAGGTGATACCGTATACAAGATCCTCTCTGCATCTAACTGAGAAGCAGGTCCAAAATAATGCCATATATCTGGAAATGGTCAAATCTGTTTTGAACACGCCGTACTTTTACTTTAGTTATACCTATGATCTTAGTCACACTATGCAAAGGCTACATAACACGACACCTGAATTTTTGCAAGTAAATACATTGTTGTGTAACCATTGCTATTTTATGCAGCATTGCAAGCAGTTTTATGGTAAGAATGTATTGTTATCTAGATGCCGCTTCATGACAGAGCAGATCCTAGGTTTGTGTGGAATGCCTACCTCCTGCAAGACCTAAGTGCAAGACCGGAGCAATACAAATTTTGTTTGCCCATTATTCATGGCTGTATCCTTTGATACATATTATATATCATTTAAATTAGATTTCTATTTATCTATAATGACCTTAACAATCAATTTATATAGTTGTTTCACTGAATACAGTGGTTGTGAATGGTATTGCATTTAATTGGGGCATTGTCTCTAGACGTGGTGTACATCGTGCTGGCACGAGACTATTTTCGCGTGGTATAGATGCCACTGGAAATGTATCTAATTATGTGGAGACAGAGCAGCTGATCGAAGTGAATGGCGATCGCAGTTCCTTTGTGCAGACGCGTGGATCTATTCCTCTGTTTTGGTGCCAGGCGCCAAACTTGAAATATAAGCCGAAACCACAAATCAGTCCGCACGAAGATCATCAAAGCGCTTGTGCTCGGCACTTTGATGTTCAGATCTTTCATTATGGAAGGCAAATCCTGGTGAACTTGGTAAGTTTTCTTTTTTTCATCTCTATTTATGACAGATAAAATTGAAATATTTGTGATTAGAATTAAATGATGTTTATGCGTAAGCAAGAGTTCATCTCAGAAATTTTTTGTGTTGGAAATCATTACTATCATACTTGTATCTAAAATAATATTTGCTATTGAAATTTTGGACAGATCGATCAATGTGGACCAGAAGCATTGCTTGAAGATGCATATCGCAATTTAGTCCAAAGAATTAATAACCAAAATGTTCGATATGAGGCTTTTGATTTTCATGCAGAATGTAGAAGACTGAGGTGGGATAAACTAAATACCTTAATGGATCGATTAACCCATGATCAGGAACAGATGGGATATTTCCTGTTGATGAGAGATGGAGCATTGCTCTCAGCTCAGGATGGTGTTTTTCGTACAAATTGCATCGACTGTTTAGATCGGACGAATGTTGTACAAAGCATGTTGGCGAAACGAGTTCTCAATGAAGTGTTAAGCAGGTTAGAGATACTTAGGAAGGTGGAGGATCATCCTGCATTTGAAAATCTGTTCAAACAGGTATTAGTCATAACAGATATTGAATTTTTTTTCAGAAAATTAAATTTCCGTGAAAGAAGAATTTGACAAATAAATGTTAATATTTTAATGTTAGAAATAGCGTTAATTGTTTCCATTAATATCTTTAGGTTTGGGCCGATAATGCAGATGTGATAAGTATTCAATATTCGGGCACAGGGGCGTTGAAAACGGATTTCACACGAACTGGAAAACGTACTAAATTGGGCGCGATGAAAGATGGTTTAAATTCTCTGACGAGATATTATAAGAACAATTTCGCCGATGGATATCGACAGGTAAATAACTTTTGAAAGTATTATTCTCTTTTTTGATATAACATAACAATTTTTTATATTTTACAGGATTCGCTAGAGCTCTTTTTAGGTCGCTATATCGTCCAGGATGGTGAGTGCACTTCTATTCAATGTCCCTTGGAATCTGAACGAAACTGGCGCTACGCAACATTCCCACTTGTTCTTTTAGTGGCGTCCTCAATGTTAGTCGCTCACATAATCTTGCCGTCGCGATATACAACAGAAATATTACTCTACATGTTATTCTGGGGTGCTATGGTAGCCGGCACTTTCGCTACTATTATTCACCACGGCAAGCAATATGTTGATAAGCCAAAATTACTTTAGAATTAATTAATGGTTTTATGAAATTCCAAAATATATATATATATATATATATATATATATTGTACAATATGAGATAATCGATGGCGATAAGAATGTAGAATTATTAGTTTTGCACGGTATATTTGATTGGTACCTTAGTTTTTTCATCGCCGCATAAGACTAGATCTCATCACGCGATATTAGTAACAATGCTTACGTCCATGAAATTAATATGTTAATTTCCAACAGTACTTTTGCATTTTTACAGTGATAATCAGTTGCTCTCAAATGTATTTTTATTTTGGTACAAAGTCTATATGGGGATTACGGTATCCATTACGAATCATTATTACAGTGATTTGACACTTTTTGCATAATAAATAGTGAAATTTACTGTCCTTGAACAATATTTATTTCTTAAGGTTTACTTGATGTTTCTGATATAAATGGTCAAATCTTTAATTTCCGGCAAAATAAATAGGGTGGTTGCAACAAGGACAGATCGTATTTGGTACTCACCGTCCATACATAACATGAGATAAGTGCGAGATTAGTTTCCAATTTGGAATTGAAAGGTTTCAACCTTGGAATCTTGGAACCTTTGTGGATTTTCTATTAATTGCCTTGGAATTTTGTCTTTTTATAAATCTGGAATTGTAATTACTTCTTTCACAGATATTTTAGATTTTTAAAATATATATTTCTTATTATATATATGCAAAATTTTTATTTTGTAATTGTATTGTAATGAATATTTTTTACTTAATACAAAATTTTTTTTAAAATATGCTTGATTAAATTTAAATAATATTTGTTAGAACTTAGAATTAAATAATTGATTATTTTTTAAAATGATTTTTTGAAATATTTATTAAAATATTATATACTTATATTTTATTTTCCAGATTAATTTCAAATAAATTTTATTGTTAATTTTTTTATGTACATATCTATTATATTGAATTTTTTTATTTTAAACAGAAATTCAATTTACATATTGATTTTATTAAAATTTTATAAATTCCATGCAAAAATAAAATTGATTTCTGTACATACCTTAATGGAATAAAATATAATAATAATTAAAATCATTCGGAATAAATAAAAGTTTCATAAGAACCGTTTCGGTTAATAAAGATTAAACTCTCTATTTTTTTCTGTTTGAGATAGAAATGCTGATAGTTAAGAAATTGAAAGTTCTTGAAAGCGATTTAATTAAACAAAACCAATTTGTATAAACGAACTGAATGTATCGTCGGACTGATTTATACAGGCGTTATTGATTCGCAAAGTGCTTAAAGTAGGATTAATGTTATAAATCAAATCATGCGCGTGAAGAACGTTCGAATTTTCGTAGGCATGAGACCTCGAGCCAAAGTATCCATTTTTAGAATTTACACACATATATATATATATATATATATATATATATATATATGTATATATATATATATATATATATACATATTGTATTTTATTGTACATCCGCGTAATTGCGGTTATAAATTATATCTATCTATTAAATGTAGACAAGAAATACGTCAGAGTGAGAATATTTTTTAATATTTCAAAGATTTGTCTTTGTTGAAAAGAGAAAAAAGCATCTAAACGGTAGAGTTTGCTCGAGCTAACGTTTATGATTCATCCTTCTTGCGGATTGTAACGTGATGTTGATCACAAATAGATAAATTGTACGATCAAATTGTGTTGTACTAATATATAAATTTCACTCCTCTAGTTATTCATGAATAACAAGAACAATTTTGTTGAAATATCTAAAAATCTCAGATGCAGATGCAGATGTGAAAATAATTTTATTGGACCATCAAAATAATTATGTAGAACATTCAAATTAATTGCTAAAATATTAAAAATTTTTGTAATTTTATCATATCTGAGCGTCCAATTATCTTGATGGTCCAACAAAATTACTTTCAAATCTGTATTTGAGTAAATTTGTAAACATTTCAACAAAATCATGTTTCCATGACTTTATCATGGATTTACTTCTGCTAAAAGCAGAAAACTCTGTTTTTATTATTTTCTTATCTTATTTTTTTAATTTTCGTTCCGAATTTATCTCTATGGCAATCCTAGTGCCGCAGATCGACAGATCTCAGAGTTGTGCCTTGTCACGCGCGAAGTGACAGAAGAAAGTTGCATTCAAGCGTTTTCATTCGGCGCACAACCACTCGTAATCCTCGCTCGTAATACTCGCAATTCGGTCGGCCGGTGGCAATTCGGCCTGTAAAATGTACGCCCCGTCGTTTATCACGCCGCTATTCTTCCGTCCCGTTTTCCTCCGACCTCCCCCTACCCCTTTTTTCCATAAATCCGCGCTATAATTTCGAGTTTACAGTAATGCGCGTCCTCGCGCGCGGCGCGAAGGAAGATGTAATCGTTTATTATCTCGGCGACGACGAGAATCCGCGGATTAGAATTTTTGCGCGGATGCAAAAGGAAAGGTGCCAGGATCGTAGGGGGATGGGGAAGGATCCCGGTGGAAGAAGAGTTACGCGGGTCATTTACCGTTTGTATTAAAGTAGATCGGTCGGACAAGAGCGCCTTTGTCTCGCGAAATGACGCGGTTCTTTGCGGCTTGCAGACACGTAATTCGACCATTGTGCGGCAATTGCGTGGAATTACGATCGCGTATCTAGCAGTACAATTACGCCAAGTACTCACGTATATTCGTTGGAGTATACCTTCATACAAACATACGCGAGTGGGGTACGGATCATAAAGTGGTTCTCCGATTTAAATTGCGAATTTTATCGAGACACTTTCGAGAGGTTCGTTTTCCTTTTCTTAAAAGAAGATTATTTACCTTTTACATCCAATTGCCGGAATTCTTTTCGAAATGTATTATTGCTATAGAATTAGCGGTCTGTCAGTTACACCGAAACTCTGAAAATCGAGTGCTAACTGCCGGGAAGGCAGTTTTCGTACGACAGAAACAGAGCCGGGACATAAAGGGTTTTCCTCGACAGTATTTCAGCGTGGTTCAAAAGTGATTACGAAAGGCCTCGAAGAAAATCATCCTCCCGCTGATTGGAAACGTTGAAAGGAAACTGTGCCAAACTGTAATTCACTGACCGGAACGTGCGCTTTTATAAAAGAACTTTAGACGAAATGGCGTGATCCTTTTAGATCTTCTTACATTCTTCGGTAAGCACGAGTACTTATTAGACTCGATTATTTCTCGATACCATTTTTATTTTCCAGATACCTGCGAAGAGAGAGGAAGGTCCGGGATGTCGATCGCATAGGATTGTTTTTATTAAGAATTTGATCATTGATTAATTGCAATATAATTAACAGTATTATCTCATAGTGCCGCCTCTCTTTAACGCGTTGTCGTATTTTTTACACACTTGTTGAATTCTGTGCAAATATTTATATTCCGTTAGTTACAGTTACTTTGAGCTTCATTAATTTAATTTAATTAGCAACGCGCGGACATTTTAGATAATTAAATATATAAATACCTACTTCTTTCAACTGTAAACTGTTTTTCGAGATTAACAGGATTGAAGCTATATTATGAAATAGTGATGCGAACAGCTGCGAACACTGTCATAATTTTCCAGTCTTTTGTTTAATCGCGAATTGCTGCGACGTGTCACATAATCGTTGAATATATTGGGCCGCGATTATGCGATATATTAATTATATCATTGAATATATTGGGCGCCTATGAAATCAGTAGTGCGAAAGGCAAACTCTATAAAGACAAATTACAAATATATATAAATGTAAAATTAAATATAAATAAAATTTTTTTCTAATAGATTAATGCATCATGATTGCATGTTCTTGTAAATAAATTAAATGATTACAAAATTAATTTTTCGCAATCACTTTATATTAACATTATGCACATTTAATTTCAGATTTAGTCATATTACATCATACCTTTTTCTATTCTTATATTTCGACACATAATCATGAATTATGTTTTTCTTTCTTCAAGAAGTGTGCGATATTGATTTAAACAAAAACAAAGAACAAAACATAATTTCGTTTACATTACTGACTGGATTCGCCAGTCTTAAATTCGTGTTAAGAAACGTTAACTTGACGGCCCATCAATTTTTAACGGCTCGTTAAAAGTCGAAGTAATTTAACAATCTTTAGTGTTAATAGATGTCGATGATGGAAAAGAAATTGCATTTAAGAGATCATCAAAGATTTTATTACACGTTGTATGCTAAGAAACTGATCTGATCAACTGCGATTCTAACGCTAGAAAATTAAGAATTTATTGATTGTTGAACAACGCGTACTTCGTCTTCGCTAATGCATTTGAAATAGATAAATCCGATAAGATAAAATTCTTAATTCGCGATTTATTGCAGTAGAATGTTGCTGGACGACAATGATAAAATGTCTTTCTCGGTTTTCCGATGTCAAGCTTTTTCTGTTTCTCTCGTCCGATCTTTTTTCTGCTTCTCTTATCGAGTCTTTTTCTGTTATATCTCCCTGACAGTGCGCTTGAGGTGAAAATAAACGAAACGTCATGTACAGAGCACGGCTTTAAAATATGGACTTGGAACATTCATATCACGAGCGAAATCGCAGCCGATACGTGCGTAAAGGTTCATATCGAATGCGATCTCACGTGCGGGACGCACGCGTGTCGTCGGGATCGTTTTATAAAAATGTAAGGCGCCGGTATCCATAATTCAAGCAGATTCACACACCACACACACACACACACACACACACACACACACACACACACACACACGCGCGCGCGCGCGCATACACACACACACACATGTTTTGTCGGTATCATCGATTCATAATTTTTCAAACACAGTCTGTAATTGTCGCTTGTACGCATGCGTATTTGTTAGCGAGTTGTAATTTTGCAACCGCCGACCGCGCTGTCGACCGAACGGAGAACACGATAAACAATGCGACATTTCATATTTTTTATCGACATACACAGAGTTTTGTCCTCGCATTTTGCTGGAAAAAATTCGCGTTTAGGGGCTTAAATTAAAACAACACTGGATCTGTTCTTCTGCACGTGTCACTACACTCTAGTAACAAATTTCAGGTATTTCGAGTAGAATCGGGTAAAAATGTGACTTTTTCAGTTTAGTTTTTTATGTGAATTATATCGAATATAATAAATAAAAAAAGAGGATCAGTAATGACAATTACGATAATAGAAATAATCGCAAACGAATAGTAATAAAGGCGATGTATATTATACATTTCTAAAAATTATATTCAAGCAAACAAAACTTTTAATCGTATTTATAGATTTGTTAGTAATATTTTTTATGTGACCAAACTTATGCGAAACTCGTAAATTTTTTGTTTGGTTAAAAGCAGCTATTTAAATGCACCCCCGTGCTTAATTCCGTTGCGGTTGACTTTCACGATTTCATGCGCGATTTCCGCCACGTGTCAGTCCTCGTGGCCAGTTTCGTTAGTTTTTTCACCCGTTTATTTTCACTATTGACAGCGAGGGATAGCAACCCGAAAACACGCCTGACGGACGACGTCATTTCCGCGAGCGGGACCGAAACTTTTCGGTGGCTTTGAGTCTTTGACAAACGGTCGCCGGTAATTGGATTCGTTTTATGAAGTTCCAACGAAACGCCGAGATGACCCTCCACACCTGCGTCCCGCTCACCCCCGTCTGTTCTCTTCTCTCCGTCGTCCTCCAACCGATCGCTATTAATTGGGGGATGGTGGCGGATGAGTCGACGGTTTGCGGGGTGCGGACTCGAGGTCGGTCGGGGTGATTAATTTGATTCAATTACAAACCGGAGCAGATCCGGGGCATCGATTTTATTACCATTCCGCCGGTATTCGCTCTGCTGTCCGCGGTCCGCCGATTTTTCTCACTCTGAAAAAAAAGGAGGTTTTGACGGGAAAACGACGGGATTGACTTTGGGAAATATCGTCCGGATTTCATGATCATTAGTGATCAAGCATGATTACATCAGCGTAGCAAAAAGGAAAGTTTCAGGGATCGAATCAATGTGAAATATTAGGAGAAACATTTACACTCCTTTTTTTCATCATTTTTCAAAGCGATTATTTCGCCTTTCATGCAAATTATGCTCACCCTACGAAAAAAATCGCGCCGAATAATCTTCCCTTCTCTAATATTCTTTCTCGCGCTTGAAGCTTTTAAAAAAAGAACATAATACATTCTCCCGTAATTTCTCCCATATTAAGAATTCCCGGAAGTGGTCTGTCTTTTCCATCTTCCAGCAAATTCTTGAAACGCGTGCCCTTTTTTTTCTTTAATGGTTTCATGAACCATGATGGGAAAAGGGCGCGCTTGCCTATCTCTCTCCGTTCGCTCCCTCTCGCTTCATATCGCCGTGGTCTTCCGGAAGAAGACACGCTCCAGCCGCGCGCGGCACGCGCTTGTTCGCGAGATCCGCTCGCGTACACAATCGCACGTCTGGCACGTATGCGGCGTACGTACGTATGTCGGTTACGTACCTACTTACGGGTTCGGTGATACATGGAGGTCGCACCTAAATTTCCCCAGAGAGTCATTCGTCTCTCGGCAATTCTCCCTCTCTCTTTCTCTCTCTCTCTCTCTCTCTCTCTCTCTCTCTCTCTCTCTCTTGCTCGCTCGTCTGCTTTTCTTTCTCAGCAATCCTCTGCATCACAGTTTTCGTCTCTCCCTTTCTCTCTTGACTTTCGTACTCTCCTCTCTGGCCTAACCCTTCATTCCCACTGTCCTCCGATCCCACTGCCCTCCCTCGTTTTCGCGTTCTCATCTAGCCGTTGTGTATTCCGTATTCGGCGTTGATTCTTGCTTGCTCGCCGCACTCTCGAGTCCCGAGTCCACGTGGAATTATCAAGATTGCGGTCCGCGGAAACGGCGCTAATGGATTTCGAGATATTACCCCGGGACATATATATGGCGAAATAACACGTGCGCTTGTAATCCGCATGTTTGTATACGCCTTATGTGGATATTTCTATATGTATCTTTTATTATAGTCATGAACACTCTCTTGAAATAAAAGTTCAAGACTACAGTTTTTGACTATTATTAATTAAATCTATTTATAATTTAAAATTAACTGTTGAAACAAATATGATAGATATTATGAATAATACTTTTGTTGATAATTAAAATTATTTTCTTCAATCTTATCTTTCCTTCTTTTTTAAAAGAAATCAAATATTCTTTTTTCCTTGTCTGGTCGTAAATATCGTTTCTACTTGGCTAGTTCTATTTTCTTAGTAGAATTTCTTTTAAAGTTTTTTATTTTTTTAGAATCCTTGTGGCATTTGCTTTTATCTCAAAATGATTTTTATAATAATCATTATTTTTATTGCTATGTTTATGTTTATGTTACAAAATAAATATTTACATTTATTTTTTTATTAAAATTACATTTTTCTTCATAAATTTATTTGTACATTTTTACGTTTTATTTTTTGATATTTAAATATATGCGATCTCCGGAATTAAAATACAAGGAAATAGAGTGTTTTTTTATATACAAGATGGAGAGAGTTAAAGTGTCGTAACAGCGTAAGCACGTAACGCGTAACACGTAACACCGGAAGCTGCTTGTAACATCTTTTTCTCAAGGTGATCGCGCAAGTGGATTTGCAGCAGAGGTACTTTTACGCATGTCACCCTTTCGCCGGGCGCGAATAACCGTGAATCGTTGTAAGAGATATTTGCGTGTGTATGTTGTATGTGTATATGTAAAAATACGTGTGTAGATATGTGACTCGTAATACCGAACCCGGAACGGTAACATAAAAGCCTGGCGCAGAGAGCGCGCTGGTTCGCCACAATTTCCTCGGGATCGACGCAGCCGGCGCTCTTCAGCTTATTAAGTTTTATGAAGGGACCCCAAGGACGTTGAAAAAGGGTAGAAGTGACAGACGGCCTGTCCAAATTTGTAAGAATATTTGTAAGAATAGGTTGCGTGATTTTATTGATTAACAAACTTATCATTTGTCTCTTTATTTACTTCGTCATTCATATAACTTTAGACCGATAAGTTTTATCAAAGTCACGTTCATAATTTGATACAAAAAATTTTTTATAATAACATTTACGCGAACGAAATACTTTATTCCAGAATATTTTTTATGGAAATTGAATAGTTTTACTTTAGTTTTTCTCATTTTTCCAGCATAAATAATTGTTGCAAGATATTTAATTTGTATCATACTTTTTTAGCTATTATTTTAATAAATATAAGTTTTAACAAATTAATAAAATTAACCTAGTAAAAAGTAAATTAATTCTTACACAATATCACGTTTACCAAATTTATTTTCTCAATATAAAGCTAACTATTTTTACACTTAATTGAACATTGAAATAAAAAATTTATTTCTGATGAGTGATCATTGTCTATGATCTATTTGGAATTCGACATATCGCAGACTTTGGATATAACGTCTTAACAACCTCGAACAAACGTCGGATCCGAAATATTCCTATAGACCTGGTGCGGTTAAACGAAGCAATTTGTAGACGATCTCCCGTGCCCACGCGATCCCGCTGATTCATGAATTAAACAGCGCTGCTTCGTTTCCTCCTTTGTACGTGTGTATGTGTATATGTGAAAATGGTGAAGTGTTGTGTGCACGCGTATTTGTGCGCGTCGTCGTTGCTCGATGTTCTCCCATCACCGCGCACAAACGGCGAAAAATGGCTGAGGCTAACAGGAAGGAAGATAAAGTCGGGCCAATTACCAACGATCTAGCGGGAGTTTCGGCATTGCACTTGCCTCCGTAATTGGATCATTTACTGACCCGAGAAGAAGTTGAAAAACGAAAGGAAAAGGATGGCGCGATGCTGCAGTTATAGAGGCGTCTCGTGAAAATTTCTCTTATTCTTTTTGTTGAAATTTAGATACTTGTTTTCTTGTAACACGACATAAATTTAATTACTCTATGTATTTTGCATCGTTATGCTATTCATTATTATTCCATTATAATTTTATAAAAACAAAAATAATAATTTAATAAAAATTTAGAAGCGTTGCAATATAATGTTGAATACATTTTTGACTTTTAATATTTACAATTAGCAAAAATAAATAATTATATGCATTTTCAATAACATTATTCGTTGTATGATACTGCCAAGCTAATAAGCGATATACATAAATATTGTTGCATATTTCCGATGCTCTTCTAAACAATTTATTACATGAATAAATATTGAATGAAGCTTTATTTTATACGTTATTCTTCATAATAGTTTGACGTCATATATTATGCAGAATGGTGCACGCTGACGGCTTTGCGATAATTTATTTGTTATATTCGCGCTTGATGGATCTGCTGTAAGGCTGCTGTGCGAAAGCAATAGAGCGGAATTTTCGTTTGGCGGTTCATGCGCCATGGGGAAACGTTGAAACAATTGATAGAAAAATATTTAGCAATCGAATCAAGCGACCGACGAATGCGTGCTTATATAAACCTGCAGTGTTCTTGAAATATTTGTTATTCTTCAATAAAACAACGTTGTATTCTTTTGGATGGGGGACCTATAGCTGGCTATTTTTTATCCATACCGGTACACCAATAACCCCGTCGTAATAATACCACTTGCACCAGCCGAGTGGCGAACAAACAAACCAAGTTTACACGTCGCGTCGTGTGGAAACGCGAGCGTGCGGCCCGCTGATTACAGAATGCAATTAATTAGCGATTACTTGCCGGAACTCGACTCTCGGTGGCTGGATATCACTGCCGAGGTAAAGTTTCCGGAATCTGCCGAGTGTCCGTGCTTATCTGGTAGCGGGGGATGAGTAGACTGGAAGGGCGAATAGCCGCCCCGTCGAATAACTTTGACGAGACTTTGTCGCGAGACATGTCGACCATTTCGGCTAACGCTCGTCACAATGTACACTGTACATACACCAGCCACCCCCTACACTGTATCTCGTCAATTTACCCGAAGTCGGTGCGATGCGCACCGACATCAGCAAGACGGTAGTTCGACCGCAAGACAGCAGCTTGTTCCTTGGCGAAGCCTTCGAGATCCGTTCGCCAACTTGAGCGGTGTGTTAATTCAGGAAATTATACTTGCAGTCTTACAAATAATATTTGTTGAAGTTTAATAGTGATATTATCAAAAATAATAATGTGAATAATTTTAATATCGTAATTCAAATTAATTCTGCTAGAAGCATGGATCTTTTCTCGCGAGGAGACTTAAAGATTCGACAGAATCGTAGAATTTTTCTTTTTCATGTTTCATATTTTTTCGTTAAAATTCGTTATAATTTAATTCAATAGGATTTCTTATAAAATAATATGTACTATATAAAAAAGAACGAGCTATACATTTGTATCCGTTTATCGAAATTTAATTTACGAGGAACTTTTCAATACAGAATGATCTGGATACTTAGCATAATAAGAATTCAAAACTTTGATCCTACGAGCATAAAAAAAAATGACGAATAAAAAACAATATAAATTTATGAAAATATTCAAATATAGCTCATACAACATTGTCTCATATATTTTTGAACAGCTTGTTGCATAGCTCAATTAAATAATTTCTTGTGTGTTGTACAGTGCAAAAGCAGTGCAGATGAGATGCAAGACAGTATTTCGTGAAATTTTTTTCTTGTGAATATCCCATCTGTATATTAGCAAGCGAGAGGAAAACACGTAATGTATTGTGTGCACGTGTGTGTGTGTGTGTGTGTGTGTGTGTGTGTGTGTGTGTGCGCGCGCGCGCGCGCGCGCGCGAGAGAGAGAGAGAGAGAGAGAGAGAGAGAGAGAGAGAGAGAGAGAGAGAGAGAGAGAGAGAGAGAGAGAGAGAGAGAGAGAGAGAGAGAGAGAGAGGAGAGAGAGAGAGAGGAGAGAGAGAGAGAGAGAGAGAGAGAGAGAGAGAGAGAGAGAGAGAGAGGAGAGAGAGAGAGAGAGAGAGAGAGAGAGAGAGAGAGAGAGAGAGAGAGAGAGAGAGAGAGAGAGAGAGAGAGAGAGAGAGAGAGAGAGAGAGAGAGAGAGAGAGAGAGAGAGAGAGAGAGAGAGAGAGAGAGAGAGAGAGAGAGAGAGAGAGAGAGAGAGAGAGAGAGAGAGAGAGAGAGAGAGAGAGAGAGAGAGAGAGAGAGAGAGAGAGAGGAGAGAGAGAGAGAGAGAGAGATGAAAATTTTCACAGAACTTTGCTTGCAACGTGGCGTACGTGACGTGAGATGAGGCAGAGGGGAGAGACAGGGAGGCGTCGGATGGTAATTACTCTAATGACACTCGGGGATGACATCGCGGTTTATCTCCTCCCGTTGTCGTCGTTCTCTGGCACGTGGGAGAAGGACGCATCGAAGTTTGTCGCTTCCGTGCGATATTCGACGATCGTCATCCTCGCCTTAGCCACGTGTCGATTTTCCGGAAAAGTCACAATTGCACGTGACAGTAATCCCCCTCAGTCCCCTCCCTTTCTTTGAGAGATGTTCACTGTCGTAATTGCTTAATTCGTCAATGACGGGAAAGAAAGAAAGGGAAGGAAAGAAGGAGAAAGAAAATCTGAGAACATGCCAATAATATTTGACGATAGTTTTACCGACATTATCGTAAAGAAATATATGAGATTATATGAGATTTCTGTGCTTAATGAAAGACGAAATTATTATTAGACATCAAAATAAAAAAAATCATTAAAAAATCAAAGAGATTATCGCAGTAAAGTCGTTAAATTTATAACTCGTTTCTACATTAATTTAAACATGATAAACATCAACATGATAATGTCTCTGTTTGTATATGATTTGCAATGTAACTTGTGGAGTCTTTTCCATTTTATTTACCTTTATTACAATATCAAAACAATATGAATTTACTAACGTTGACTATACTTAATATTTAATCCTTCAATATATTACAACTCTTAAAAAAATTGTCCATCAAAAATTATTTTTAAATTAGCGATTTTCATTTTAATATTAATCAATATTTATTTAAATTATCAAAATAAATATGTTTTTTACTATTATCATATTCATAAAACAAAATTTAATAAAATATATTTTACATATATATGTACACACACGCGCGCGCGCGCGCGCGCGCATACACACACACACACACACACACACACACACACACACACACACACGCACACCATACGTATATATATTAATATATAAAACATTGTATTATGTGTATAAAAATGTGTATAAAATGTGTATTGTATTTATACAAGTAAATAATTTATACAAATATTTATACAAGTAAATAACATATAATAAAATAGTTATATAATTTTTCTTTCACTATTTTTTATAGAGAACATACTTGTACATCATTTGTATATCATTTGTACATCAATTATTTTTTGCAAAACTAATAGAATTTTTTTGAATAATTAATATTTGTATTAATATGTAATAATGATATTTAAAATAATTTAAAATGTAATCATTTAACATGATTATGTATAGTCAAATGATTCGTTTATTTTATTACAGAATTAATATAAATGTTTTCATGATGTATGCCAGTCATAAAATACATAGTTATATCATGCATCAAGAATAAGATCTATTTAATATTACTGTTTGATACTGCGTAAAGACTTTTATCCTTGTTGATACTTACGTAACATATAATAACTGCATATAACAGCCATGAGATACGTAAATGATCTCAACATTTTTTTTTATCAGTGATTTATTTTTCTGTAATAATCCTAATAAACTAATTGATTATAGCTAATTTAATTAATAATAGATTTAAAATTGCATTGTTATTATATGAGGATTACTTATGAAAATCATTATTTTGAAATAATTTAAATACATGATAAATAACGAGAATAGAAAGAATACAAAAATTTTATTACATCTATAAGAATTGAATAAATAAATTTAGATTCTATGATTCTCATAATTAATAAATAATAATATACATAAAAGATTTAATAATCATCCATCACCGACTTTCTAAATAGATTTTACTATGGATATTTTTAAAGTAGAGAGGAAGACTTGAAAAGAATTAATCTTAGAATTAGAAAGTCTGGAATTAGAAAGGCAATGAGTGCGAAAAATTTGAAGACAACTCAATAGAGAGAAAGACGAGAATGGAAACTAGGCAACTTCGTAAGACGTTTTAATCCGTTTACACGCACACGCACACACGCACACACACACACACACACACACACACACACACACACACACACACACACACACACACACACACACACACACACACACACACACACACACACACACACTAAAACTTAATTTTTCTAATCTATTAACAATTTCAAACATTTTCAAGCATTAATAATTTTGAAAATCGAAATGAAATTTGTATTTGTTATTATTAAAAAATTATGCTGATTAATTTTTAATTACTTTTTTATAATAATGAATCAACATTATTATTTGATGTACTTTGGTTAGTAATTATCGTGCTGAGAGAATAATTTATCTAGAAAAGGAAGGAGAGGAGATATGCATGTGAGGCATCCCTACCGCCGTCACATTAGTAACGCATATAGTCGAGCCAGACAGTCGAGTAGTAGTCGGTTACGTATCGAAGAAATAGTCGCACGCGAGTCGAACTGACTGACTACTAGTCGACGGAGACTTGCGGCGAAGATCGATTGCTTGGTGAAATTAATCTATTTATATCCACTTAACAGACTTACCTTGACGTATTTACAACATGCGGATACATCCATTCATCGCTCTCTTTCTAATCGTGGTGTTCTCTACGTGCAGTTTGACCGTCAATCAGACCATCTTCGTAAACAATACTAAGACGAAATACAAAATACTTGGTGTCTTCGGACATCTTGGCAAGAGTCATTTCATTGTGTTTAAGCCGCTTCTCGAGGAACTAGCTCGAAGAGGTCACGAGCTTACTGTGATCTCATACTTTCCTAGAACTGACAATGACAAAGTTAAAGAGCCGCTGCCTAATTATAAGGATATCAGTTTGGTAGATTCCAAAGTCGGTATCTTCGTGAACGTTGTAGATCTCAAACAAATGACTCACACGTGGTTTCGTCCTCTGAAAGAGCTCTTCATACTAAGGATGATGGCTGATCACGCATGTGATAAAGGTCTGCAGAGCTCAGCCGTCAAAGAGTTTCTTCAGTCCGATGAAAAGTTCGATTTGATATTGACGGAGAATTTTAACACTGATTGTTATTTGGGTTTTGTTCATCGATTTAAGGTGCCTTATATGTCTCTGTCATCACATGAAATCATGCCGTGGACCAACATGGACATGGGTAACTCGGTTGATCTCAGTTATATTCCAACAATATTTCTTGGTCTCATTAGACCTCTAGATTTTTTCGACCGCATGCAAAATGTGTTGTGGACAATAATGTCTAAAGCGGTCTACGAATATTGGTTTCGATCTGTTGATCAAGCTTTCGCTAACAAGGTCTTCGGTTCAGATCTTCCTAAGCTGAAAAAAATTGCTCAGCAATCGCAGGCTTTGCTGATAAACACTCACAAGAGTCTTCACGGCAATAGAGCTCACTTACCGAATATAGTGGAAATCAGTGGGCTTCACATTCCGTCTAAAATTAATTCGCTACCGAAAGACATAACTGATTTCCTTGACAATGCGCATGAGGGGGTGCTCTATTTCAACTTTGGCTCTATGATCAAGATGTCTTCAGCATCACAGGAAAAATTAGATGCGATATTAAATGTAATTGGTTCGATACCGCGGAAAGTAATCTGGAAGTGGGAAGTTGACGAACTGCCACGTAAGCTGGACAATGTTATGGTGAAGAAGTGGCTGCCTCAATTCGACGTGATGAGTAAGTAAACGATTACTTTATTATTTTTTATTTATTTATTTATTTATTTATTATTCTCTTTTTTCTTGACCTATATCTAAAGCCGTATCATTAGATACTGATTAGAATCTGAATTAGTGTAATCAATGCAAAAACACGAGATTTAACTGTTGACTACTAGAATGGAGAAAAAAATTTTAAATTATTTTTTTCAATATTTTAACAAGTTCATAGCAATATTTTTTCGTTTAACAGAAGTAAGTACTAAAAGCTTTTATCGCGTCGTTATCTGTTGCTTAATTATTGTTATATGCAACATTTAACATTGAAAGAGTTATTATATTTTGCTTATTTTTATTTTACAATATCCTTGTATTTTTATCTTTATTTTATAATAGCCAATATCCTTGTTTTTTTTTCTAATTTCCGTTACTATCACAATTTGCGATAACAAATATTGAGCAAATATTAAGCAATAGACAAAGACTCAATAAAAGCCTCTAATACCTACTTTTATTAAACAAACAAAAATATATTGTGGACTTATTAAAATCTTGAAAAAACTAATTTAAAATATTTTTTCATTTTAGTAATTAACAATTAAAAATCTTGTGTCTTTGTATTCTGCATCTTCGACAAAATGTGATCTTTTTTTTTCAATATGAAGTCATTTTTGATGTATTTTTGTTTATTGAACACGAATCGTTATTCAAATTTAGCTATTACGTTACAATTCTGAGAAAAATGACGTCAAAAAGGCCACAATGATTTTGAAATGAGGCCAAATGATTATATATATAGCTAAAAAAAATATATATAGCAATTTGAAAATAACTTTTATTATAATGTTTCATATTATGTTCTATAAATTTTATATTGCTTTTTAATTCAGTATGATTTGATTTTATGTAACTACAAAAGCACTTACTTTCCACATAAGAATTAAGATAGAATAAAAAGTCTTTTCCATTTATTATATGAAAAAAGAGTTATTTTCAAATTGTTATATATATTTCGAAAACGAAGATTTATTTTAAAAAAAGACAATATTACAAAAAAAAGATGTTAAAAGTTGATACTTTCGCGTGACATTAATGAAATTTATAAAAAAATTGGCTACCGATGTTTTATATATATATATATATATATATATATATATATATATATATATATAGTTTCAATATTAAACATATAACAATATACCGACCTTGGGATCCACCAAACTGATATCCTTATAATTAGACAGCGGCTCTTTAGCTTATTATTCATTGGTTCTAGGAAAGTATGAGACCACAGCTCACTGTGACTTAAGCTTGTGATTTCTTTGAGCTAGTTCTTCGAGAAGTGGCTTAAACACAATGAAGTAACTCTTGTCAAGATGTCCGTAGTTTATATATATATAAATTAGTTTTTTCAAGATTTTAATAAGTCCACACAGCAATATATTTTTTTAATAATATTTGTTTAATAAAAGTAGATATTAGAGGCTTTTATTGAGTCTTTGTCTAATGCTTAATATTTGCTTAATATTTGTTATCGCAAATTGTGATAGTAACGGAAATTAGAAAAAAAACACAAGGCTATTATAAAATAAAGGTAAAAATACAAGGATATTGTAAAATAAAGATAAGCAAAATATAATAACTCTTTCAATGTTAAATGTTGCATATGACAATAATTAAGCAACAGATAAAGATGCGATAAAAGCTTTTAGTACTTACTTCTATTAAAAATATTGCTAAGAACTTGTTAAAATATTGAAAAAAATAATTTAAAATTTTTTCTTCACTCTAGTTTGACAATACTATAACATTATATATATAACGTTATAGTATTGTTAGACATTAATGAAATGTATAAAAAAGTCTACCAATACTATAACGACATGAAAGTCTAATCTCAAAATCATTGTTTTTTTAATTTTTTTGATATCATTTTTCTCAAAATTGTGTGTGACATACTAATCACATTTAGATAATAGATTCGTATTCAGTAAGTAAAAATACCATGGAATGGCTCAAATGATTATTCACATTTGTATTAAAAATGATATTGGATGGTACAATTATTATATTTTGTTTGTAATGGAGTAGTATGACAATTTATGTGATATGTCTTAATAGCCTAGCATGCATGATATGGCAACTATATACAAATGCTATACAACGACAGTTAGATCAAGGTTTCCAAAGAAGATTATGGAATAGGTAAAGGGTCAAACATTAGCAAAATTAGCTTATAATGAAGAATTCTTTGATATATATAATGAAATATTATTATAAAAATTATATTATTTATAATTTTAATTAACTTTGTGTTACTTATAATATAATTAATTAAATTAATTATTTATTAATTAATTTATATTTTTATTTTTAAAGTTATTATTTATTTGTTTGCACATTACACAAAAACATGGATTTTTGAGACGCAATACCTGAACTTTGCGATTAATATTTATAAAAAAACAAAATGTAAAGTTGAATCTTGCACAGAATAGAAATTTAACTTAAAACTGGACATATTCTATTAATATTTATAAACATAAGTAGGTACATAAAATAAGAGGTATAAATAAGATATTTAATTATAAATATATATAAATTAAATTATTATATATTTTATATTATTAATTATTATATATTTATAATTAAATAAGATATTTAATTATAAATATATAATAAATTAATTATAAATATATATTTATCATCTTTTTAATCTGTTCAAAATATAATGTTCAAAATATAGTTTGTAGATATAAGAAATGATGAGCTATATCTTTAAAAAAGGTTTAGTATTGTATTACTTAATTGGTTTTAATAAGTTACATGCATGACATAAGCTCGTCATCATCATACCGTTGCATATTATTAATCGCATATGATTAATATGAAACAGAAAAAGTGATTACAGCAGATACTCTCATCAAACGAGACTTCTTAATACTTTCATTGTCTGCTTAATCTACACTTCATTCGCATAAACTCTCACTATCTCTTAACTAATTATTCTAAAATAATATATTATGCATGTGATGTCTTCTTTACGTTAGACTTGCAATAATGCCATGCAAGTTACGTGATCATTTTAAAATAGTATTATGTTTTTTAAAATACAAAATAAGTTAAGTTTATTTAAAATAATTTAAATTGTGTTTTATATTATTGAAACATGTAATTTTCTTATTTTTCTTATTTTATTTTACATTTTGTTAAATAGATTAATCAAGTTTCAGTTAGATAGAGTATTTTTTGCAGACTTTATACATTTAATTATTTAATAATTTAAATATTGTTTATCAAGAATTCTAAACCAGGGTCAGTGAACGCATCACTTTGATCTATTTTGAATCATGTGTAAGTCAACTGACAATAAATATCTCAAGTTATATTTACACTTACGAATGAAGCCACATAACGACGTTTATACAGTTATCTCATATTTGTAGATCATTTCTTTTTTTTGATTGCATTGAATATTACCATTTATTCATATTCAATGTTTGCTATATATAATAATATTTATGTCATTCTTTATATAATATTAAAAAATAAAATTAAAAAAAAATTAGATTATATATTAGATATGTAATAATTAAAAATATAAATGTGTAGTAAATGTAAAGATAAATTATATTATTATTATGATTTTATAGTCTCATTTTATAGTCTTATTTAATTTGATATTTTATATTGTAAATTTATTCTTTATTTTCTCAAACAATACATGGAGGCATTTTCTGAGAAAATTTGAAGAA